>NC_072020.1:19105797-19328297 GCF_027791375.1 Indicator indicator
GAAGCAAAAGAAGAATAAGATGGCTAGCATGTGAGTGACTGAAGAAAAGGCCAAAGGAGGAGAGTAGAGATGTGAAGCAAGTACTGCCTGTTACCTTGAAAAGCCTTGGAAGGGAATGGTTGCAAGCATTTCAAGCTAATGTGATTATTTTAGCACATTACATTTTTGAGAAGAGTAATGGGAATAAATTCCAAGCAGAAAATTCTTTGAGGCTGTGAAACAATTTCCAAAGAAAAATGGTTCACAAAGATCCATTGTTAGGAGTTATTTTAAACTAAACAGGGAGGAAATAATGCATAAAATCATGAAAATACTTTCTTACCTAGTAAAACAACTGCTTAGAAAACAAATCAAAACCAACTTTAAGTTTGTCGGATTGAAAATAAGATCTTATTTTTGCCAGAGGTCAATATCTCTTTACATCAGGAGGATATTTGCACCATTTAGATTCTTATTCTCTGTGCAGGCTCTGCAAATCAACAGTGAGATGGTTTGAAAAATGTAATAATTTCCACTGTGTGAAATTTCTTGTGACCAGCACAAAACTTTGCACAAATAACTGTCACATTAGCAGAACAAATGGACTGCTCTGGCAGAGGTCAAAATGCTCTTGAGGAGCCTTTTTGATATGTTGCACTTCTTTGCTTTACCTTTTTTTTCTTTTTTGATAAATGTGATTTAACAGTGTAAAAAAAAAAAAAAAAAGCAATACTCATGTCCAAATTGCTAAAGAATTTCTGAGAAGAACCAGAATATTAAGTTGGCTTTTCTGTGGCAGTTCCGCCACTCATCATTGTGTAATTTCAATTCGTAACACTTCTTGGGGCTGTACTGCACTGAACATGAGCCAGCAGTGTGCTCAGGTGGACAAAAAGGCCAGGAGCATCCTGGCATGGATCAGGAATAGTGTGACCAGCAGGACAAGGGAAGTCCACCTGTATTCAGCACTAGTGAGGCCATACCTTGAATGCTGGGTTCAGTTTTTACATGTTCAGCACAAGGCAGGCATTGAGGTGCTGGAGCAGGTCCAGAGAAGGGCAACAAAGCTGGTGAAGGGTCTGGAGAACAGGGCTGGTGAGGAGCAGCTGAGGGAACTGGGGTTGTTTAGTCTGGACAAAAAGAGGCTGAGGAGAGACCTCACTGCTCTCTACAACTCCCTGAAAGGAGGTTGGAGCCAGGTGGGGTTTGGTCTCTTCTCCCTGGTAACAAGTGACAGGAGGAGAGGAAGTGGCCTGAAGTTGCACCAGGGGAGGTTTAGAAGAAACTTCTTGACTGAAAGGATTATCAAATCCCAGAACAGGCTACCGAGGGAGGTGATTGAATCCCCATCCCTGGAGGTGTTTCAAAGAGGCAGAGATGGTGGTGTTGAGGGGCATTGTTTAGCCCTAGGCTTGGTAGAGTTAGAGAATGGTTGGACTGGATGATCTTAGAGGTGTCTTCCAACCAAAACAATTCCATGAATTTTAACTGAGTAGAATCTAACCAAAACTAATCTGGTATAGATTTGCATAGACCTAGAAGGTCTATGTTGTTGAATGTCCTTACCTAGCATAACATCTTGGTTAGCAGAGAAGCATCTTCAACCCTTTTTCACAGATGAATAGCTGAGGTCCAGAGATACTGCAAGTAACATCACTAAAAATATGTAAGTCACATCTTGCAGGTTATGCACCCAAAGAACAAATCTTAGAACTGTAAGGGCTGCCAGCTCCTACTAAAATAATTGGGTATTAGATCTGAGAATATGCAAATATCATAACTTTCTTAAATGAAATCCTTAATATTATCACTTACAAGGCCAGAATGAGAAGAAAACAGGTACCCAGTTCCTACTATCAAACCACTGGGCTATTTATTTTCCAGGTATGCTGCTAAATGACATTTGTGTGCTTCAGAATGGGTGTCTCCACATCTTTGGTAGTACTTGATGCCTCTAAAACATTTTAAAACTAAAAATTCAGTACCATATGTTCCTTAGGTGCCTCTGAGGTTAAGCTGCAGTGGAGCAGGAGTTGGCAGGATTGCAATCTCAGTCACAGGTACTTAAAGCCTCCCTAAGTTCCCTTTTAATCACATAAGCCCTTTTCTAGATCTAGGCTTAATGTCCAAATCCCTCTTGGAAATTTTATCCTAAGAGAATGTCCTGAGGTCATGCAGAAAACCTATGAAAGAAGGAATTGAAATTAGGTAATGCCCTCAGATAATGCTTTGCCTCTCTGAGCATTCACCTGAAAAGTTGCTTTGTGTTGTAATGTGCTAATGGTGATTCTGGGTGACCTAAAACATAGCAGAAAAACATTAGGCAGCTGCTTGTTTTCAGGTGCCTTTCAGAGAGGGGTAGATGTTGATATCCAAAGGTTTGTTGGTTTTTGTTGGTTTGGGTTTGGGTTTTGTTTTTTTTTGTTTTTTTTTTTTTTTTCCCCTGTAGGGAAGGCAGCAAAACGCACAGTTCCAGATCATTTAGGGCATATTTGCTTTGCATAAAAATCACAGTTAGAAGGTCAGATGGCATCAGGAGTGGATTTAGGATGTCTCAGCAAAAGATACTCACTGTACCTGTCACAGAGCACAGCCACAATGAATGAAAGAAAGCTGAGAAGACTTTCTGGAGCTGCATAGCAATATTAATATGGTTGATGACTTCCATGGTGTGCACAGCTAAGGGAGTATAGAGGAACATTGTTCCTGTTGCCCTGAATAGGAGGCATGGCTGAACACAGAGAATGAGCTAAGTCACTTACCATAACTACAAAGTATATTGGATGTGGTTTATCTCTCCTTTCAGTTAATTTAGTGTAGCATTCTTCATGCTATATGGTAAGAACACATAAACGATGTAGTCCTCCACTGAGGACAATATGCAGATGGCACTTTATAGTTTTCTGGGTGAGCAAGTTGAAAAGAAAACCTTCAGACTCTGCTAATGTAAATAGTGTCCTGCCCTGGTGAGGTCAATGAGTGGTGACAGTTGCAATGCTTGAAGATTTTCCTTTTCTTTCTAAATAATCTGTGTTTGTCAAAGCAGAGGACACCAGAAATAAGACAGCAGAAAAAGTTAGCTATGCCACTTAACACCAACAACTTAGAATTAGCTGAGTGAACCATAAAGTTGTTTTGTCTCCTGGTTAAACAGAAAAGTGTTTCTAAAACTCATCACTTGGTGTTGGATGTTCAGTTAATGCAGAAAATGCCATTATCATGTTGGGGGGTTTGGGAGGAAAGGAAAAGGGGAAAGGGAGAGAAAGGAAGACAAAAGGAAAGAAGACAGAAGAAAAAGGAAAGAAAAGAGAAAAGTTAGTATATTTTGGCTTAAACAGAAAGAAGAATTAATTTATTTTCATATTCTTCACTGACTAAAGCTTATTAAGTTACTTTTACATGTAGCCTGTGGATTTTCTACCTTTAATCTTCCCTCCTTACATCCTTTTCTTTCCAGTCCTGGGTATGAAGCCATAAACATTCTTTTATTAGAGAGGAGGGAAAGCAAGTAAAAACTGGTGCAGTTAAAGAAGCCTTTGCATGCTTGTTTAGTCTTAGATCTCTGAGAAGCAGCTTTTAAAATAAAGCAGAAAAGATGTCTGCTTGACATGCAGGGAAGATTTATCCTTCTCCAAATACAATTTAATGAACATGAAGGGTTTTCAGCCCTCTCTGCCCATACAGCTTGCCGACCCCTTTGAAAGAAGTTCAACTTCTCTAAGCATGCAGAGGCTGCTGAGACTCTGAGACTGCTAAAACGATTACAAACATACTCTGACTTGTGATACTAAGGAGGGAGGGCAGGGGGAATAGTTTAATTTTATAAGGAAATCTGTGGCAGCATCTAAGTTTTGCTTTTATTAGTTGCTTATTGCATGAGATCACAGGTCAATCGACTCAGGGACCAAAGTAAAAGCTCTCCCTTCCACGCTTGGCCTGCTATACTATTTGAAACTTCAAAAAGTGGCATGCTGAAGACATCAAAGATTGCTATTTATTTATTTATTTTTAATACAGTAAAGGTATATAATAGAGCTTTTGTGTTTGCTTCCCAAAGTTAATAAGCATCCTGAGGTTTTAACATAAACAAAATCTTGACATTGATTCACTTGGGCAAATTGAGCAAATCCAATGTTGTGACATGAAACAATCTCTTGTTCTCATCAGATGGAAATTAATATCCTGGGATTTTTAGGTGCAGGAGTCTGAAAATGACCATGCAGTTTATGCTCATGGCAAGGTATCAGGAGGAAATATCATCAGTAAAGAAAATCAGTGGATTTCTTCATGTTCTTGGTTTCACTGTCACAGATATGCAGCAGTTCATACACCATGCAGGCCAACAACCCATAGGGTGCACCCCCACCTGCAATGTCAGACAGAGCAGTTGGGAATCACAGAATGGAAGGGCTTGGAAAGGAACTCTGGACGTCCTCCAGTCCAGCAGGGCCACTTGGAACAGGTTGCACAGGCAGGTTCTGAATGACTCCAGAGATGGAGACTCCAGCACCTCTCTGGGCAGCCTGCTCCAGTGCCTCATCACCCTCATGGGGAACAATTGCTTCCTAATGTCTGATCTCAATCCAGCTTCTTCCAGTTTGAAGCCATTACCCCTCATCCTATCCCTATATGCCATTGTCAAAAGTCCCTCTCCAGCTGTTTTGCCATTGGAATGGGCTGCCCAGAGAGGTGGTGGAGTCACCGTCCCTGGAGATGTTCAAGAGAAGACTGGATGAGGCACTTAGTGTCATGATCTAGTTGATTGGATAGGGCTGGGTGATAGGTTGGACTGGATCATCTTGGAGGTCTCTTACAACCTGGTTGATTCTATAATTCTGTGATTCTCTCCTGGAGGTCTCCTTCCAATACTGCTCCAGCCCTCTGATCAGCTCATGGACCTGCTCTGAGTTCCATGTCCTACACAATAAATGTAATAGTAACAGAATAGACATCAGATAACTGGTTTGGTTCTGCTGGATTGGAGTAACTATAGGAACAACCATTCAACCTAAACAGAAACAATCCCTTCACATTTTGGGTCAAGAACTGTACAAGATATTGGCAAGAATAATTGAAAAATTGGTCAAAATAAGGAAGTAAATATTTCTTTTGTTTGCATAAAAAAAAAAAAAGGGGAGGAATAAGTCACCCATTGACTGATGTTCCAGAAATAGTTCTCTGAGTGTCTCTTCTCTTCCTGCAAGGTCATGCAAAGTATTATCTCTAAAATTAAATCCCTTTTTCTTCTGACCTTGGCTGCTTCTTTCTTGCCCCAATGAGTTTACAAGAGCAACTGTGAAACAATGAGCTGGGTGGTGGAACTGGTGTGGTTAGAGGTAGCCTAGTCTTCTGAATGGTTGGGTTTAGGTATTAACCAGACCTTCCTGCAAAGACAGGAAGGGGAATAAAATTTCCTTCTCCGAGCAGACAAAAAGGCAGAACTTCTTTGGTCTGAATGTTCTACAGAAACTAGGAAGTTTCCTACTGAAGTTACCCTGGTGCCTAAAATTGAACAGGATTAAAAACACAAAGAAACAAGGATTGGGCATTGACATGAACAGTGGACATCAGGAGGAAATTCTTTATAATGAGAATGATGAAATACTGGAACAGGTTGCCCAGGGATGTGGTTGAGGCCCCATCTGTGGAGACATTCAGGGTCAGATGTGGCCCTGGGCAGTCTGATCTAATTGGAGGTGTCCCTGCTGACTGCAGGAGGCTTGGACAAAATGGCCTTTGAGGGTCCCTTCCAACCTGATGCAATTGGTGAAATTCAGCAGCAAAGCTGGCAAGAAAAGCAGTGACCAAACCATCAAAAGGGAGGCTGGGCACCTCCTTTTTCTCCCCAAAAAATGCCTCGTCGAAACTCATCTCCCAGTTATAACCCAAAAGCTCAGTTGCACTCACTTCTCATCTTCACCAGCTTGAGCAAAGCAGGTTTCTCTTGCAGCATGTAGAGATGTAGTTTTATGACCCTCAGGAAGAACTTTGTGATATGCACAGATGTTCAGGGAGAATTTGACTGGTGTTATGGGCAGATTTTACAGAAATCCAAGGCTCCTGGCCCTGCTGCCACAAATATTCACTGCTTCCTGATGTCCTCCATATGTAGATTTCCCTCTGAATTGTTTCATTTAAAAAAAGAAGAGGGGGAAAAGAAGCAAAGGAAAAAAGAGAACACAATAATGATAGACAATAAATGAAGTACAGGCTGGGGTAGTGAAAGGGTTAATCAGGGAATTGCTAAAAAAAAAAATCTCTGAAGTTATGGCAAGCTCAAGAATGACTTCTTTCTGAAGGATGAAATTAAGTTGTGTTAGACCATCACTTTGATTTCACCGATCTAACTAAGGAAGAAGTATTATTATTTTCATAGTAGGGCTTGATCTACTGAATTACACATTGCTGATCTGTCACTCAAAATGACAACACAGACAAGGGATCTTCTTTGATCTCAAGACAGTCGAGGTTTCAGACAGGAGTCCACAGGGAAGACAAAGTTGTTTTTTTCAGACCCTGGACCTCAGAACCTCCACAGAAAAGGGAAGAGGATATTACAGAGTATGTTTGTAAGTCATCAGCAAAGGCCTTGACTTGCCTCCTAATTGCTATTATGATAAGAATCTGCAAAAGCTTAGAAGCCAATTGCATTGCTGCCATTACAGTGCAGTTTAACTTCATTTACCAACGGTTTAAAAATAAACCAGTTCATTCTTCAGGCAGGTTAAGCTGGCCACTTCTTCAGCTCATTGATACCAAGGTCTCTTTAACTTCACTGTAGTTATTCTGATTTCCAGCATCTGAGGATGCAGCCCTCTAACTACATGAAGTGCAGTGAGTCATAACTCCATGAAACACTACAGGCTTGGGGCAGAGTGGCTGGAAGGATGCCCAGTAGAGAAAGACCTGGGGGTGTTGCTTGCCAACTGGCTGAATATGAGCCAGCAGTGTGCCCAGTTGGCCAAGAAGGCCAACAGCGTTCTGGCCTTGAATAGCGTGGCCAGAAGGACCAAGGAAGTGATTGTGCTCCTGGACTCAGCACTGGTGAGGACACACCTTGAGTCGTGGGTTCAGTTTTGGGGTCTTCAATACAGGAAAGACATTGAGGTGCTGGAGCAGGTCCAGAGAAGGGCAACAAAGCTGGTGAAGGGTCTGGAGAACAGGGCTGGTGAGGAGCAGTTGAGGGAACTGGGGTTGTTTAGTCTGGAAAAAAGGAGGCTGAGGGGAGACCTTCTGGGTCTCTATAACTCCCTGAAAGGAGGTTGGAGCCAGGTGGAGGGTAGTCTCTTCTCCCTAGTAATAAGTGACAGGAGGAGAGGAAAACAGTTTAGGTTGTGCCAGGGCAGGTTTAGGTTGGGTATTAGGAAAAACTTCTTTACTGAAAGAGTGGTCAGGCATTGGAAGAGCCTGCCCAGGGAGATGGTAGGGTCACCATCCCTGGAGATGTTCAAAAACATGTAGACATGGCACTTTGGGACATGGACTATTAGGTTTTGATTGATCTCCTCCTGTCATTTTAGTGTCTCTGCTGTTGGACTTGATGATCTTAGAGGTCTTTTCCAACCAAAACAATTCTATGATTCTATGACACTGCAGATGACATATAGGGGCAAAACATAGGGGCATATTCAAAATTAGAAGTAAATTTTCCACAAATATTTGGATGATAAAGAGTAAATGACATTGTTTGGAAATGAGTCAGCAGACTGACCAAGGCAAGTCCATTGCAAACAGCCTTGGATCCTGACTCAAAGCATCAGGAGTCACCAGGTAGTTTTCCGTTCTGCTGGCATTTGCAAGCAAATATTTATCTGAGAGCCTCTGGAAGTGTGAATGTGTTACTGACAGCACATGAAAGAAAATAGAGACTACCTGAACACATGACAGTTGGGTTTTTTCAGCTAAGTTTGCAGAGTATTTTTACCCTCTGGCATCTCAACTGTCAATTTGATTTTCAGAATGCAAATAGCAAACAATGGGGGAAGCGCACAGCCCTGGCTATCCACACAGGATGTGTAAAGCTGTTTGTTCCCTGACCACTGACATTTCTGTTCACCTACCAGCACAACTCACTAATTGTAAGCATGTACAACCACTCATATTTACATGTCAGCTTTTACAATTGCAATATCCAACTGGGTTTTTCTAAGCCCAGTGTTTATTCATGGAGACTTTGAGTCGCAGACCAGCTCCCAAAGGTGAGCAGCTGGGGATAAGTCAATGAAAAATCAGTCTGGGCATCACTGCTTAGAGAAAAGGGACGTCAGCAAAACAAAGAGGAGGAGCTGTGGTTCATGCAGTGGAGGTGTGGAAGAGGAAGGTCCAGCAGAGGTGCATGCACAGTGCATGGGGCTGTTGAACCACAGAATCATCATAGAATTATAGAATCACCCAGGTTGGAAGAGACCTCCAAAGGTCATCTAGTCCAACCTCCCTGCCATGAGCAGGGACATCCTCCACTAGAGCAGATCACCCAGAGCCCTGTCAAGCCTCATGTTGATTAACTCCTGGGATGAGACCTCAACTACCTCTCTGGGCAACCTGTTCCAGTGCTCAGCTGGAAAAGACCTTTAAGTCATCGAGCCCAGCCGTTACCTAACACTACCAAGTCTAGTGCTAAAGCAGTCCAGGCTGCCAGCAGCATCCGTGCCCAGTCCACCTTTTCTCCATGATGTGCACTGAAGGTCATTTTGAACCACAGGGGATTCTGCTGAAAGGCCACATTTCAGAGAGAGAAATCAGTGCAGAAAATCCAGTGAAAAATGTTAAAATGGGATAAAGAAGCAAAACAGTGGAATGATGATGCATATTTCTGTGCCTTTATTATTTCCTGCCACTTTTCTACTACATGACTAGAAAGATATTATATTTTGAAGTGGCCTATGAACAAACACATTCTCTTAATTCCAGTGTGCACATTGGTGCACAAGTTCAATGTGAGAAAGCAGAAGGTCTGCAAGAGCACAGAGGAGAAAAGCTTTTCCTGCCAACCATGCCCTGCTCTTCCAAAAGCTGCAGAACTTTCAAAAGGACAGAAGCTGAGTTCCCTGAGCTCCCACTCATTTACTGTTATTATATAACTATTTTCTTTAAAAGAGCATCAGGCTGAGCTCTGCACTTTGCAGCCCTGGCCTCACTCCTGATCAGCACCAGCTTCTCCCACCCAGTCCCCTGTCCCTCAATGGTTATCACCCTCTGCTCTATTTTCTCCTGGCCTCTTGTACTTGCTATAGCTGAACCCAAATCCTTTGCCTGGATTTTCAGTCATCCATTTAGAGTGATTTAAATATACTGTAGATATAGCCATTTCCATTCTTGGGGAGGTTAACAAACATCCTTCTTGCTGCTCTGAGCCAACCAAGGGGTATGGACACCCCACATCAGTAGGACTATGGGCCATGGACCTTTTCCACTTCATGTTTCTGCAAAATAAAGAGCCCTTCACACACGCTGGAGAAGACTAATAAATGGATGTTAAACATGTTTTGTTTTTCTTTCAAAGGAGCTCAGTCTTGAAGGTACTAAGACAACATTCACATTTCTTCTGAGTTTTTAAGAGGGATAAAAGGCAGTATTTACAGCCTTTGCCATGGAGCCAGTAAAAGACACGGAAAAAATAAACAGTCTCTGGTGGGTGATGAGGCCTGGATGAATCCAGGCTGTGGATGGGGTCAAGCCACCAAAGGGCTTCTTGACTACTGCCTGGGTTTGCTGGAAGCCAAAAGCAACCATCTAGGTGGGAGGCCATGGTCCAAGGTGAGCAAGGGCACACAGGCAGATTGTGAGGACAAGGTGCAGCATCCGCAGGAGGGCATCCTGGCTGCACACCTCTGACAACATCACCTGCCAGCCCATTCACAGAGTGGCCTTGTCAGCTCATGGGAGTTATTTAGGTGTTTTTCTGTCCAGAGCAAAGATGTCACAGTGAAAAAAGAAAACAACTTTGCTTTGGTAATGATGTAAAGAGGAAAAGAGAAAAAGCAGGACCAAGTAGTAAATCTTGCTTTGGCAGAGGGAAGAAACTGAGTGCAGAGCACTCCACCTTACATGGCAAATGTCCTTCGTCATCCCAAAAAGCAAATCATCTCTCTATTTCAATGTCTTGTCCCATAGTCTGACAAAAAAATTATATTTGTGCCTATTATTTTATACCATAGTGGGCAACTCACCAGTGAAGCTGGGTCTGATTTGGAAGTACAGTTGGTGGGATTTTAAAAAGCACTCAGGTTCTCCTCTGATGCCAGTGAGATTTGTCATTGTGAGAAGAAGTAGTCCCCTTTATTTGTTCAAGACAACCATTAAACCAGGAGTGAATACATTGGCAAATCCCAGCTGCTAATACTCCATAATTGTTAGATTTTAAATTATCTGTGAACAGACATAAATATAGAAATTTAGAATCAAGGTTAGAAAATACCTCTAAGACTATCAAGTTGAACCATCAACCCAGCTCCACCTTGCTCACTAAACCATGTCCCAAAGTGCCACATCTAGAGGTTTTTTGAATACCTTCAGGGATGGTGACTCCACCACCTCCCCGGGCAGCCTGTTGCAGTGCCTGACCACTCTTGCAGCAAAGAAACTTTCCCTAATATCCAATCTAAACCTCACCTGGTGCAACTAATCCCTGTTGAAACTTCCTCATAATTTTACCCTGCTTATCTGGCCAATTTCTTTGGGAAGACTACCCAGATTATTTTGGCAGCTAATGGAGACTTCTGCATTCTTTGCACTCAAGCAAAGAGGCGAGGCTTAGAGCCCAGGAAATTACTTCCATTGCTACATAAAGAAGAAAAAACCTTGCAATAAGTGGGATCTAAAGCTTTCTATGTCTTGATTCATCTCCAGAATGAAGACTGATTCCTGATGTCCGTAGTTCCAGCCAGCATCTTCCAGACTAGAAGCAGCTATTTCTGTGCTGCTTCCAGATAGGGATCTGCTCGCTATATCCTCTTTTAGCATTTAACAGCCAAGAGTGATCAAGTGAGTCACTTAAATACTCAAACAAATGGAGATTTTCATTTGCTGTGGTGTTTAGAACATCTTTAAAAATGAAACTTGAAGACCTGTGTTGTCGTTTTACTTTTTTTAAACTACTTAAAAACCCATGATAAAATGAAAAGAATTAATAACATTGTCAGCCCCTTTTTTAATGGGAAGGCTTCTGTGCTTACATATTGACAATTAAAGCTACTACGAAGGGAAGCTTTTTATTCTCCCGTTGTCCTGTTCTCAATTTTTGAACATTTTTTAAGCTTGATCTTAAATGTAATTTTTTTTTACAGTTCTTCTTTTCATGATGGGTTGCACCAAGCTTGAGTTAAACTGCTTTAGGTCTTTATATGCATTATGGATACCTTGTTGGGATTTGAGAGAAGAGACATTTAACAAATGTGTTGCTTTGGTGTGACCCAGCAGTCCCATGTGTGTGTTTCACCTGCCATGGTGGAGTAGGGCTTGCAGTGGGATACAATGAAATGCCTCTTTTGATCCAATCTTGCAGTGAAGCGAGGGAGATCTTTATGAATGGGGTTTTTTGACTGTCCTACGATATGTCCACTTAGATGGTGAGATGGCACCTTTTCCAGGGAGACATCTCAGCCACATGGTTCTCCTGTTGCTCTTCCACCTTCTCCTGAGTGCTCCTGAGCTTCAGAGTACATCACAAGCACATGGTTTCAGTTCAGCACTTAAATTTGAGTTTGTAGCTTGTCGATTAATAAAATTTTCTACCAGTGGAAACAGTGCAAGAAGATCATGTAGAGCCACAGAGACTGGTTTCTCTCTGCTTCCTTTCAAAACCTGCAAGCAATCATTAGATGAACTAATGAGCAGAAATCCTAATTCCGTGTGCTGGGAGGAACTCAACAGTAGAAGCCTGCTAGCACCATGGTGGTTTGCTGCTTGGGGAAAGCCTGAAAAAGAAGCACCAGTAAAGAGACAAAACAATTATATTGCATAGTGCAGAACTGGTAGAGAGGCTGAGAAGAACAGATGAAAGAAAGAGAAAAGGTTCCTTGTTGTGGTAGCTAGAGCAGGGACTTTGCTCAGGGAGCTGTGGTGGTCCTTGAGCAAGAAGTCCCTAATGCTGGCTGGGCTGATGAAGGGAAGAGTACAAGGACAGTGGCAGAATTGATCGACCTCTCTGTGTGCACCAGAAGGTTATCATAGCTGGGTTCAGGTGGGCAGCTGGTACAACAAGAGGAGGTTGCACGTTTCAAGGACTTTGAAGCAGGTCAAATGTAATCATGCTAAGCTTGTAAAACTTCATCCTGTGGGAAGTGGTGTGACGATGGGGTGCTCACGTACCAGAAAGTTCCTCCTAACAGAAGCTGGCCTGTGGCCACAGACATGACATAATGTACATTCCTAAGCCAAGCACTAGTTCCCCCATGAAGGGCCCTCATTGGGTGCATAACTTCTGCTCTTAGACACATAGAGCTGTGATCTTCTGAGGGCCCCTTGACAGGCTGTTTAGTAAGCCCAGAAATTTTGAGTGGGGTTTGAGCCAGTGCTATTCACTTCTTCTAGGAGCTCTGAGGCTTTTAAATACCACATTTGTTGCTTCCTACAATTGCTGGCAGCAGGCTACAATGCTACAGAATTCTGCTTGATGAAATATGATATGACTTTTCATCTCGAATTGACCTACTGTCCTTCCAAGTGCCTCTCTATCCATTTTTGTAATTCCTGTGCAGCATTTAGATATTAGAGTGTCAGACACTTTGGAAACATTTCTAACTAAGACGTGGCTGATAGTTATGACACCATGGCTCTACTTAATGAAGTGCCTCTTCTTCTTCACCAGAGCCTGTTGTTGAGATTAGCAGATTTCAAAAAACTTTGCTGCCATATCTACTGACTAGAGGTTTTCTTCTGAAAACTCTTTTGGTTCTCAGACATCACCTCAAAAGGACCCTATGTACTTTGGAAAAAAACTTATCTTCAATTTGTATGTCTAGTTGGTGGCAGTAGAATTTCAGAAAGTCCTTTCTCAAAATTCCTTCTAAGGCCCTACAGGACTGTGTCATGGTCTTGGGCTGAAAAGTGTCTCTGGAAGTTAATCTGTTCTAGGATGCTTTTCCTCCTAGACTCAGCACTGGTGAGGACACACCTTGAGTCCTGGGTTCAGTTTTGGGGCCCTCACTACAAGAAAAATACTGAGGTGCTGGAGCAGGTCCAGAGAAGGGCAACAAAGCTGGTGAAGGGTCTGGAGAAAAGGTCTTGAGAAGAGAAAGTGAGGGAAGTGGAGCTGTTTAGTCTGGATAAAGGGAGGCTGAGGGGAGACCTCATTGATCTCTACAACACCCTGAAAGGAGGTTGTAGGGAAGTAGCCAATGACAGGACAAGAGGAAATGGCCTCAGGTTGCACTAGGGGAGGTTTAGGTTGGAGATTAGAAGAAACTTCTTCACTGAAAGGGTTCTTAAAGCCTGGAACAGGCTCTCCAGGGAGGTGGTCGAATCCCCATCCCTGGAGGTGTTTCAAAGAGGCAGAGATGTGCTGTTGAGGGATGTCGCTTAGCCCCAGACTTGGTAGAGAATGTTTGGTCTGAATGATCTTTAAGGTCTTTTCTAGCCAAAATAATTCTGTGATTCTATGCTGCAGCCTGGCTTCATATTCCAATAGCATGCTGAGTAAGGCAAGTGGCATCAAGATCTTTTGGGTGTCACCCCCAGCAGCTTGCTTAGGGAGCAGCATCTGCACCCACTTTGAAATAAAGTTTATCTGTTGCATTTCTGGCTAATACTAACAGGAATTAACCTGGCATGCTTTCTTCTGGAAGAATGCTGGAAAGGCTTCTCCAAACACCAGTGAAATGCAGCCATGAATACCATTTAAATATAGCACACAGTCTTTCTCCAGCAGCACCACACGAGTGTCCTTAGGAGAGGAAAAGAGAAGTGACTTCCCATTTTGGAAGCAAAGGGTGAATCATCTGAGGCAGGAAGGGTATCATTAACCAGTTTGGGATAAGGCCAAGGCTATGTGTATGCAGCAAGCCACTGCTCAGAGGCAAACAGTGGCAAAGTACAAACAGGAAGAAAAAAAGAGGGAGAAAAAAGAAAGTGCTGGCTGAAATATGGACTCGAATTATTGTTTTCAAAATAATAAAGCAGTGATCAATTTAGTACACAGGAGCAGGAAGAATTTGGCACAGAGAAGAGCACAAATACTGACTTGTGGACATAAAGCCAACTCCCAGCTTGCCTTCTGAGAAAAATCTTATGTAAGCTGAGCTCAGCACCTACAGGGCTTGCAGCCATTCCAGGCAAAACCAAATCTCTCGCTGCACATCCAAACCCTGTCTTTGCTCAAACATCCAAAAATGCAGTCGTCATACTGTTGTCAAGAAGATGTGGTGCTGCTACTCTTATAGCTGCAAAACCTTCATCCCCCATGATACATCAGCTACATGTTCACTGTCTTTAGGTTATCATACATTGGAGTCAGATTCATTAAACCCTGTAATCATTTAGTGTCAGCTCTGCCTGTTTCATGCGTCCCACAGTCAGCTGGAGGTGTGCATGGGCAAGGGCAGGATGCTGGTGCATTCCCACAAAGGGAAAAGCAGCTATTTTAAAGATGTGTGAGGTGAAAAAACTCTGCATTGTAATTCTGGGTAGCTTTTTATTTATAAACTTTTCAAGCACAATGAGTGCAACTGCTAAGAAAAGACTCTGTGGTGATAGAAAACTGATGAATGCATTTTGAACCCTTCTAAAATAAATATCTCCATGTGTGGATACACAGACATACCCACACAGATAGAATATAAATGTATATATTATATCTACAGTTGTAAGATAAATTAACATATAAAAATATAAATATGAATAGAATTAAATAAAATATAAATACAAATAGAAATAATAACCAAACTATAAATAGAATATAAATAAAGCAGAGCTATTTCTCAGGTCAAAGGCATCTGTGGCAAGGACTCTGACTTCCTTCAAAGTTCTTGGTCACTTGAATTTTTTTTTTCCATGAAGAAATATTTTTTGGGTATCTAAAGTGTAATAAAGATGTTTTCTAAACAAAAGGCATATCATGAGGACACAGACAGTCCATCCCAGTATTTTGGATAGCTGAAGAGGATTATATTCTCACTGACAGTAAAGAAGTTCAATTTTGAAATCACAGAATTCTAGAATCATTAAAGCTGGAAGGACCTCTAAGGTCATCAAGTCCAACTATCAACCCAGCACCACTATGGCCATTAAACCATGTCCACCTCCAGGGATGCTGACTCTACCACCTCCTTGGGCAGCCTCTTCCAATGCCTGACCACTCTTTTTGGAAAGGAATTGTTCCTATTATCCAACCTAAACCTCCCTTGGTGCAGCCTGAGGCCATTTCCTCTCATCTTATCACTAGTTACTTGGGAGAAGAGAGATAACCACACCTTCCTACAACCTCCCTTCAGGGAGCTGTAGACAGCAAAATCATGTGCCCTTCAGCATCCTCTTCTTCAGACTCAGTGAATCCCTTCCCTGATTTAGAGAGGTGGTTTTTTTTAACGCCACCATTTCTCTTTCAGAGTCAACACAGCTGTGGTGAAACATGTAACTCAAAGGCATTCCTGAAATATCCAGGAATGCAAATACAGGAGGCTGGATGAGTGGCTGCAGTGTTCCTCAGGACACTGCTGAACCAGCACTAACCCAAGTCATGAGCATACTAGTATGCAGGCAGCTCAGGTCTACTGCAGCAAGGCCAGAGAGGCAGCAGCAGAGGGTGAAGCCTATCCATTAATGAGATGCTCATATAATTATGTTCTATAGATGATAGCGAGCAAGAGAAATCGTAATACACACTGGGAAATGAACTCTGGCTGATCATGAGTAGAAATACAGAGCCTTTTCATCTTGGTGTGCCTACAAGCTACAGCTGGCAGTGCAACTTCATTGAGTTCTGCTTTTCATGTACATTGTTAAATGCAGGCTTAAGCAATGCTGCAATGTCATTTCCAAGGCAGGACACAGAAGACAAATGCTCTGCATCTAGGGCAGGATTCAGGGGCCTAGTGTCAGGGAGATGGCTTAAGGCAGTCAAGACCTCTGGCTAGAGCTAGGGAAATCATGTAGCAAATCTACTGCAGGTTCCTGCTAGTAATCATGGAGTCATTAAGGTTGGAAAAGACCTCTAAAATCATCAAGTCCAACCATCAACCCACCAGCACCATGGCCCCAAACGCCATGTCTACAAGTTCTACATCTTTTTTTGAACAACTCCAGAGATGATGACTCATCCTCCTCCCTGGGCACTCTGTTCCAGTCTGATAATCCTTTCTGTACAAAAGTTATTCCTAGTGTCTAACCTAAACCTCCCCTGGCATAATTTGAGGCCATTTCCTCTTGTCCTATCAATTGTGACTTGTGAGAAGAGACCAACACCCACCTCTCTACAGCTTCCCTTCAGGTCATAAAGTCACCCCTCAGCCTCCTTTTCTTCAGTCTAAACCCCAACTCCCTCAGGCACTCCCCATAAGACTTATTCTCAGGACCCTTCCCCAGACTTGTTGCCCAGCTGGTGACACTGGAGAAAAACTTGGGAACTGGTGCACCAGAAGGTACCAGTGATGCAGTGAACTCTACCTTTGGTAGGATGTCCTTTGGGGAGAGGTCAGCACAAGTTAGTGTGGTCAGATAAAAGTTTCCTTGCTGAATGAAGCCTTTGACAGCCTGCTTGGTCCAAAGTAATAGTGAAGAAATTCCAGAAAATACTTCAGTGGAAGCAAAATCTCATCTCTTTCAAAGCCAAGGATCCAAAAGGAGAAAGATGCGACATAGACGATTGTGTAAGCCGCCACCCACAATCACATCCTGGGCTGCATCAAAAGGTGTATGGCCAGCAAATCAAGTGAGGTGATTCTGTTACTTTACTCTGGTCTCATGAGACCCCACCTGGAGTACTGTGTCCAGCTCTGGAGCCCTCAACACAGGAAGAACATGGAACTGCTGGAGAGAGTCCAGAGGAGGGCCATGAAAATGATCAGGGGGCTGGAACACCTCTGGTACAAAGACAGGCTGAGGGAGCTGGGGCTGTTCAAGCCTGCAGAAGAGAAGGCTCCAGGCAGACCTAATAGTCTCCCTAATGGCCAGCTAGTACCTGGAGGGGGATAAGAGAAGGCTGCAGAGAGACTGTTTACAAAGGCCTGCAGTGGTAAGATGAGAGGCAATGGATTCACACTAGAGAAGAATAGGTTTAGACTGGATGTTAGGAACAAGTTCTGCTCTGTGAGGGAACACTGAAACAGGATGCCCAGGGAGGTGGTTGAGGCCCCATCCCTGGAGATGCCCCTGCATACTGCAGAGGGGGGTGGACTAGATGACCTTTGGAGGTTCCTTCCAACCCAGACCATTGTATGATTCTAAGATCACCGAAGCGTTCTGAGTTGGTTAACAATGAAGCTGCCACCAGATTTAAGCCTGATATGAAAGCACAGTAAATAATGGATGCAGTCTCAAAGACATTCCTGGTGTTTGTGTTGTGTCTTAAGGTGTGCCCAGTGGTTACCAGACAAATAAAACAAGCCTCGGTTTTAAGCTGAAGGAGGTTTTGTTCTTAGAGGGAGCACATGGCATTAAATCACAAATCAGTAGGGGATTGGCAGAGATGAGGCTTTCACCTGTGAGTCCTGGTAACTTTTTTCCCCTCTATCTAGGAGAATCAGCTGTGTGCTCCACAATAATAATCTGGGAAATTTGTCAAGCTATAGGATATCTAAGGTTGTCCTCATAACTTTTATGTCAGCCTTCTAAAGAGATGGGAAATCAGGAAATTATTTTTCTCAACGGGAGGAGAGAAAGTAAAATTAAGAATTGCTGACCTGTTGGCCAGGTGCCTTTATGGCTGCAAAGCTGAGAGGTCAACCTGCTGTGCTGTGGGGAATGGAGAATTTCAAAATGAAGAGGAGAAAAGACCATGGGGAAAAAATAAAAAAAATATCCCAAATGTAAGGGATTTATTTTCTTTTATTCCCATTAAGTAAAATTCCATTAAAACACTATTTTCCAGTTTAAAAAAAAGTCTCCATTTCCCTAATAAAACCCAAGTCCCTCAATGTTTTTTTTTCCTAAAATTTTCCTCTTTTTTTCTAAACAAAAAAATTATCCCTCAATGTTTTTTCTAAAATGTTTTTACCTCCAAAATGTATCCTTCAGTATTTTTTCCTCCTAAAACATTCTTTTATTTCCTAAAAACTGCATCCCTCAATGTTCTTTTCTTCCTAAAATGTTCTCTTTTTTCCTAAAAACCATGTCCCTTGGTGCTATTTTCTTCTAAAAGATTTATCCCTCAGTGTTCCTTTTTTCCTAAAATGGTCTCTTTAAAAAAAAAAAAAAGTATTCCTCAATGCCTTTTTTTTCTGAAAGAGTTCTTTTTTCCTTAAATGTTATTTTTCCTAAAAAACATCATATTCCTTAGTGTTCTTTTCTCCTAAAATGCTTTTTCTTTTTTTCTACAAAGCTCCTTTTTTTTTTTCCTAAAAAACATATTCCTCAATGTTCTTTATTGCCTAAATGGGGTTTTTTTTATGAAAAAAGCTTCCCTCGGTGTTCTTTTCTCCTAAAATGTTTCTTTTTATTCTAAAAAAAAATTATCCCTCAGTGTTATTTTTCCTAAAATGTTCTTTTATTTCCCCTAAAACCCATATCCCTCAGTGTTATTTTCTCCTCAAATGTTCTTCCTATCCTAAAAAAATGTATCCCTCAATGTTATTTTTTTCCTAAAAAGTTTTTTTCCTACAATATTCTGGTTTTTACCCCTAAAAATGTCACATCCCTCAGTATTCTTTTCTCCTAAAATGTTCTCTTTTCCCCTAAAAAATGTATCTCTCAATATCATTTTTGTTCTAAAAAGTTTTTTCCTAAAATGTTCTCTTTTTATTTTCCTAAAATCCGTATCACACAATGTTCCTTTCTCCTAAAACTTTCTTTTTTTCATTCTCCCCTAAAAATTGCATCTCAGAACATTCTTTGGTTTTTTTGCTAAAAAGTTGTCTTTTTTTTCCTTAAAAAAAGATATTAAAATGGCTACAAAGTGAAGAACCTATCTATCTATCTATCTATCTATCTATCTATCTCCCAGTAACCTAAGGATAAATTAAGAAATTGCAGCTTTAGCAACAGAATTTGAAGCCCAGGTATTGTGCATGCATAAATGTACTAAATGAAATCACACTGCAAAATAAATTTGACCTCTAGCAACCTGAGGGTAAGATAAAAAGAAAAATAATTAAATTAAATTTTAAAATAAAAATTTAAAGTTAAAATAAAAGTTAACAAATAAAATAAAATAAGATTTAAAAATAAAACAAAATTATAATTTTAATATAAAACAACATTTTTAAAAGAAACTAAATAATTTAAAAATAAAATGTAAAAAATTAAAAGGAAAAGAAAATAGTAAAAAAACATTAAAAGTAAAATTTAAAAAATAAATTAAAACAAAATTAAAAATAAAGTGAAATAATACTTAAAATATAAAATTTAAAATGTTAAAATAAAGTTAAAAAATAAAAAGAAAAGAAATCTGTAAGAATAAAGTAAATTCAAAAGATTGAAAATAAAATAAGACATTTTAAAGTAAAAAATTAAAAATAAAATAATTTTTAAAAGACAAAATAAATGTAAAAATAAAATTTAAATTAAAAAGATAAAAGTAAATTATATTTAAAATATTTAAAATGTTGAAACTAAAATAAAAACTAAAATTAAATAGAAAAAAATTAAATAAATATATTTAAAATAAAATAACATTTAATAACATTTAATAAAATTATATAAAATTAAATTTTAAAATTTGCTCAGGTCACTGTTGAGAGAACCTGAACTTTCCTTACAGACACCTCATGGAATTAACATTCTGTTAAAACATTTTGGCAGTCATTGCTTCTAGCTCAATAATTTTAAAGGTATTGCCTTTACAAAAGATTTTTCTCATGTCCTCACTCTGGTAAATGTTATTTCCCCTTCCTGTTTAGAAGGAGAGGTTTGTAAATAAGTGACAAATCCCATCTTTATCTTCAGATAGAATCACTTGAGGCTGATGAAGCCCTTCACCAATTTTTTTTTATGTGGTGATTAACTTTTACTATCCAAGAAGCTCTTTGAAATCTAATAACATCTTAGTGATTTGGGGAGGGAAGCAACAGAAGTGCAATTGTTTTAGGAGAAAAACCCACCCACAAGGTCTTATTTTTAGTGAAGCTATTTTTGGCATTCTAAAATTAGAGTCCGACTCCCAAAGTAACAAAACAAGGTCCTAGACTACTTCATTATTTTAGTTATTAGCCTGACAGCCTAAGTGACTCGATTAAACATCAATGACAGAAGAGCTGAAGGGTTTAAAGGTCAATAAATACGGTGATAGGAATCCTTCCATCTAGCCTCTTGCTACAGACTTCTGGGGGGTTTAAACCTTGACAACCTAATTACTCTTCTTCCCTAATTAAGCAAACCCTTCTTGATCAGCTGGGCAGTGAACAGCTGATCACAATTGCTCATTTTGAAGTTGGGAGAGGTCTAACCTAACTTAAATTAAGCTTGTAAACAGCAGAAATGAAAGCCAGGTCCTAACTGGTTGATGTTCCTAACTGAAGGATTGTTGGAGAAAATTCCATTCCCATGTTTTAAAACCAGTTGTGTCCTTGAGCCAAATTGTGGTTCATAGTCACATGGGAATGAGCCACCTCACCCATCTCCAGCCAGGTGAGTCTTGAGAGCATGAAGACTCAATATGGAAAATGTTATGGAAAATGGCAAAGGAAACAGACTAATTTTTCTGGCCCTCCTGGCCAAGAAGGCCAACAGTACACTGGGCTGCATCCAGATGAGTGTGGCCACTGGGTCAAGAGAAGGTCTCATCCCCCTCTACTTTGCCCTGGTGAGGCCACATCTGGAGTACTGGGTCCAGTTTTGGACTCTTCAGTTCAAGAGAGAGAGGGAACTACTTGAGAGAGTCCAACAGAGTGCCACAAAAATACTGAGGGGACTGGAGCATCTCTCTTACAAGGAGAGGCTGAGAGACCTGAGGCTGTTTAGCCTGGAGAAGAGTATCTGAAGGGTGGAGCTCATAAGGATAGGGCTGGGCTTTTATTCAGTGGACAGGACAAGAGGTAACAGGTGCAAACTAGAGCACAGGAGGTTTCACTTGAGCTTAAGGACAAAGTTGGAGTGCAGTTTACCAGCAAACTTCTGATGACAGTGCCATCACATCCTGGATACAGCTATCTCCATTAGAGAAACATTTTTCAGCAGCTCCAGTGAATCCCTCCAGCCTTAGCAGTGAAGCTATCACCCAGTTTTTACTTTTGCTTGTGCTGCTCTGTTCCTTATGCACATGTGCCATTTTCTAGCCAGATTCTCTCTTGCAGTACCAAGATGGGAGCTCTTCTGTACAAGCCACCACCTACAGGCATGGTTAAAGTTGGCCACAAAGCAGCCAGGCTCAGACAAACATAGGAAGCACTGCAAAGAGGAAGAAATCATTTTGGCTGAGACCAGGGGATAAAGTTTCGCAATCTCTTTTCTTTCAGGTTCTTCTTGTCCAGTGTTTGCTCTGCTTTTTATCTTATCCCCAGTACTGCTTTGTCCTTGCATCCCCAGGATTCCTTTTTTTCCTGTCAATGCCTGAATGTCCTGTCCCACTCTACACAGGATATTTTTTTGTTTTTCTGTATCCCCAGTGCTTACCATCCCTCACGTAACCTCAGAGCACAGAGAAAAGGATGTAAACTTCTTTTTCTGTTACACGTGGCTCATTTTCTTTCTGTGACTGATGCATTTTCCTAATTCTCATCTGTATTTGTATGTAAATATCATTTCAAATTCCCTTTGTATCAAAAGAGGGGCAGCTAGTACAAATGGCCAGCAGAGCTATTGAAAAGCCACCACAGGACATACGTCTATATGAAAGAATACACTGCTTTTTGATACCAGTGGTTGCAAGGTCATTAATGGCAGGAACAGGAGACAAACAGTGTTAATAATAGACTAGATGGGGACTGAAGGGGCTTCAGGCTTCCCACGAAAGCATTTAGGATTTTATTCAAATCCTTCCCTGACAGGAGAGGAATGAGAAGACTGGGAGATTTTCTCCACCCTAGTCATTTCTTTGGTACACCGTAGCCAAAGCAGGATGATGTCCTAACCCAGCTAGCAAATATGTTACACATGACCATGGAGGCAGTGGAGTCACCTTTATCTGCCCTCTTCTAGCCACAGCCCTCTGAATTCATAGAGCATTTGGATTATGTCTTTCAGGGTGATTGCAGAGATAATCACTCGATGGGGAAAGCAGGGAGATTATGAGAGATGGAAGAAGGCAAGTGTATAACAGATCACAGAATGGTAGGGGTTGAAAGGGTCCAAACTCTAAAGTAGGTTCACCTAGATCAGGTGGCACAGGAACATATCCAGGTGGATTTTGAAATCTCTGGAGGAGGAGAATCCACAACCTCTCTGGACAGTGTGTTCCAGTGCTCTGACACCCTCAAACCAAAGAATTTTCTCCTTAAGTTCAAGTGAAACCTCCTGTGTTCTAGTTAGTACCCATTACCCCTTGTCCTATTACTGGCCAACACTGAAAAGAGCTCAGCCCTATCCTCATGACCTCCACTCTTTAGACACTGATCAACATTAAGATTGCCACTCAATTTGCTCTTCCTGAGGCTAAACTGTCCCAGATTTCTCACAGAATCATAGAATTGTTTGGAAAAGACCTCGTGAAGTCCAACTGTCAACCTAATACCACCCCGCCCGCTAAACCACATCCCAAAGGGCCACTTCTACACATTTTTTGAGAACCTCCAGGAATGGTGACTCTACCACCTCCCTGGGCAACCTCTTCCAGTTCCCTTATGTTCATGGCCTTTCATCAGCCTTTCTCCAATAGTTCCCTGTACTTTGTGCATTGGGGAGCCCAGTTTAGTGGCTGTTTCTTTAGTGGGCAAGACCAAGAGCTGTTTTCTTTCTTTCCTCTTCTTAGCCATTCAGCCACTGCTGAGCTGCTGTGGCTGTGATTCCCAGAAGTGCATTAATGCAACTTCCACAGCACAGTGGAGACAATAATACTCTACCCAAGGGTGCATCTCCTTCCATCTGGATATATAGAAAATACATGGCCAGAGGGGACAACTCTCAGCAAAAAGATCTCTCTAATCTGAATATCAGATGTGTAAACCTCATTCCCAGACACTTGATAAAGTGTCTTGGTTTAACTGAAAACCGAGATGGGAACAGCAGCCCTGACAGAAGCTGAGCTCCCCTTGATACTGTAATTACTTTTACTGATCATTTCATTCACACTTGGTCTGCACTCAAGGGCAGAAGCACTGCTCCCCTGGAAAAGATGGGAAAGGTGGAGCAGGTATCAACATCATTAACAGACAGAATCTGTCCAAGGAAGATCTGGACTCTTTCAATCAAACCCAGAAAGGCACTAGCCCTGCTTCATGTTTGTGATAAACGTGGTGAGTAAAGCTATTCACTGGTAAAAGATCCTATCAGTTTTGCACAGAAAAAAGGATATTTTTACTGCTGTAGCCACTCAGCAGTGCAAATTGCAAGCCTTTAAGGGTTACAAAATAAATAAATAAAGATAGACCTCCCCACACACAGGATTTTCCAGAAGTAATATCACTAGCAGAATGACAGATCAACTTTAAAAATAGTCAGGCCCATTGCAAAAGGTTAAAGCACTAATCACAGAATTACAGACTGGTATGGGTAGAAGGGACCTCTGGAGACCATTTAGTCCAAGCCCCTTGCTAAAGCAGGTTCACCTGGAGTAAATCACACAGAAACATGTCCATGTGGGTTTTGAATATCTCCAGAGGAGATCATCGCTCAGTGGGGAAAGCAGAGAGATTTTGGGAGATGAAAGAAGGCAACAGAGAATCACAGACCACAGAATTGTAGGGTTGGAAAGAACCTCCGGAGATCTAGTCCAATCTCTAAAGTAGGTTCACCTAGATCAGGTGGCACAGGAAAACGTCCAGGTGAGATTTGAAAGTCTCTGGAGAAGGAGACTCTACAACCTCTCCAGACAGCCACGTCCTGTGTTCTGCCACCCTCAAAGTGAAGAAGTTCAAGTGAAACCTCCTGTGTTATAGTTTGCACCCACTGCTCTTTGTCCTACTACTGGGCACCCCTGAAAAGAGCCCAGCCCCATCCTCATGACCTCTACCCTTTAGATATTGATCAGCATCAACAAGATCCCCTCTCAGTCTGCTTTATTCCTCTCTGTAGTATTTTTGGAAGTTGGTATTTTGCAAGCATTATACTCCATTATAAGTTTTGACTATGTATGGACATGTAAAGCGTTATTCAAAAGTACAATCTTGTGTTATTCAGTATTTTTTTTTCAGTTTGAATGGGAATTTCCAGCAAAACTCTGGTTGAGATCTGACTGAGAATCATTTAACCAGACTTTTTATTTTTGCCTGCTGAAATTATATGAAAATCTTCAACACAACATCTGAGAATCAGAGAATGGTTTCAGTTGGAAGGGACCTTAAAGATATAATTCCAATCCCCCCATGATGAGCAGGGACACCTTCCTCCAGACCAGGTTGCTCAAGGCTTCATCCAACCTGGCCTTGAACACCTCCAGGGAGGGAACATCCACAGCCTCCCTGGGCAGCCTATTCGAGTGTCTCACCACTCTCACTGTAAAGAATTTCTTTCTAATATCCAGTCTACATTTACCCTCCTATGAAAATATCACATCTCAAGCCTGGATGTGGGAAAAAAAAAATCTTTTGAGTTCACTGTCTGTAATCAAACAAAAACTCCATCCATTTTGTTCAAGAGCTGTTGTGAAGGAGCATAAGCAGCTGTACTAATCGTGACTAAAATTTTATTTGACAACCAACAGGGTAATTAGGAAATTAAAGCTTTTTTGTTTTGATGTCTGATTTACTTAAGTGACATGGGGATTTTCATTCTAAACTAACTTTTTAAAAATAAATCCCACTGGATTTTGTCCTTTCAAGTATATTCCTTTGGAACACAGCTCTGCTTCCTCCTGCTGCAGAAGACCAGCAGATGTAAATCAGATCTCGGTGGGGTTTGCTTGTTTTGTGTTTTGGTTTTTTTTTCCCATTTCTCAAAAGAAATCTTGTATTTGTCAATTTGCTTAACACTAAAGACTTCAATGCAAAACCTGACTACAATATGTCAAGGGAAAGTCTACTTAGGGAGGAAGTAAAGTTACATAATCTCATTTCCAATTACTTTTCATTTAGGGCATATTCTCATCATCACCCACTATTAAACACAAAGGTTCTTGACAAGGAACTCCTTGAGGAAAACATGTCATGTTTAAGGATATATAGCACGTGTGTTTTGTAAAGGGCCAGAAACCTTGTTTAAAAAAATCTAACAGCTCACTACTTTAATTACCCTAGGAGGAGCTTCTGCAAATCAGACCTGCATAAAGCTTACATTAGGGGAAGTCTGGTGATGAGAGCTTGACTGCAACCTCCTCATCAGGAGGAGTTCACAACCTCCTCATCACCTTAATATCTATCCTAAAGTGGGGATTCACAAGGTAAATGTCCTTGTGGACAGAGATGGATGTATTATATTAGAGATTAAATGAAGCTAAAGGACACTTCAGACAATCCAAATTTCTGATGTGGTTAAATGATATGGGTCTAATTAAGTCTCTGATGGGGGCCAGGGAGTTATTATGATGCTCTTAAGATAATCATAGGATTATAGAATTATTTTGGTTAGGACAGACCTTTAAGATCAAGTCCAACCATCAACTCAGCACCACCATGCCTACTAAACCATGTCCCAAACTGCCATGCCTACACATTTCTTGAACACCTCCAGGCATGGTGACATCACCACCTCCCCAGGCAGCTTGTTCCAATGCCTCACCACTCTTTCAGAGAAGAATATTTTCCCCTGGTACAGTCTGAGGGGTATATTATTGCTTTACACAAATGTATCATTGCAACATGTGACAATGAAAATCTGTTCCAAATGGACATATAAAAGAGCTACCACACAGAATCACAGAATGGTGGGAGTTGGAAGGGACCTTTGGCAATCACCTAGTCCAACTCCTCTGCTAAAACGGGTTCACCTAGGTCAGGTTGCACAGGAACGTGTCCAGGCAGGTTTTGAAAATCCCCAGTAAAGGAGACTTGCCAACCTTGTTATTCAAAACAAACTTGGCTTCTTTGAAGGAAGTGTAGTCCCAGAAAATGCCCGCCCTGAACTGGAGGCAGATTTGCCTGCTGGACAAGTCATGTTGTTATCATAGCCATGCTGGTGTTACATTTTCAGCAGGACACATGGGGAAGAACAGCTCAGAAAGTAAATAGCTTTCCAGCATCTCCATCTACATTCTGCCAAGGGGCAGCAAGGACAAGCCCAGCTTCACTGGGCTGAGGGGGGCATCCGTGAAGTGGCACCTTGTCTAGTAGAATCGTAGAATCATGGAATCATTTCGGTTGGAAGAGACCTCTAAGATCATCAAATCCAACCATCAACACCACCATGCCCACTAAACCATGTCCCAAAGTGCCATGTCTACATAGTTTTTGAGCATCACCAGGGATGGTGACTCCACCACCTCCCTGGGCAGCTTGTTCCAATGCTTGCCCACTCTTTCAGTAGAAGGCAACAGTGAGTGAAGCACAGAGACTGCTGGCTTTAAAGCTAAACTGAAACTGAAAATTAAGCAAGGCTTTAAAGCACTTCAGACTAAATTAGACTCTGGTGGAACTTTGCTGATGTTTGTGGAGTTACACCCTGGATGAATCGGGTCCTCTGGCATGAGAAATGAATGCAGCCTGGCTTTAAATAGAGCATGAGCTGTTTGCAATTGAGCCAGGCTTATTTCCTTTTGAAAAAAAAAAAATGTTCCTTGCAACCTTTGTAACCTGGTGATTTTGCATGCTTTATAAATGGGCTGACGGAAGGAGACAAAAAGTAGTGGGGTACCACACAGAGGCTATAAGACAGGAAGGCTAATTTAAAGTCCTAACTTATGAGCTGGGTTTTTCCAAGGCCATAGATTTTCATTAGCTGTTTGCTGTGTTAATAAGAGACTACCACAGCAACAAGTGGTAGAAATGTTAGCTTTGAAACACAGAGCCCCTCTTAAACCAACAGAGCTGGCAATAAATGGTGTGTGTGTATTTGCTCATTTGGCAAAGGTGGGAGTTCAAATTATGTCTTACAGCCAGTTGACATATACCTGACCAAATTCATCCCTAGGGCAACTCCACCAGCTTCAGAGGAGCTACTCAGGGAGTGAATTTGCAATTTTTCTCTTAATGCCACTTCATTTCAAACATAATTATTTTTTAATGGGCTATTCCATATGGTCCAGATGATAGGACACAGAAATGGGACTGCAAAGACCCTTATATTGTTTATGGTTCTTCCTTTCTGCCTCTCTCACAATTACCATTTCTAATGTGGAGCCATCTGCTCCATGCATTGTGTGGGGAGCAGGAGCTGTTTCTTGTTGTGTGTTTTACACTGCACAAGAACGCAGAATTTTCCTTCATTAAAGGCTTCTAAAATTAAACACATAAAAAATGGCAAGACATTAACAATACCTCTTCGTGGAAAGGATAACAAATTCACCTGAGGAAAGGTTAGCAGAATTACTCCAATCTCCTCTCCTGTGTTGGATTTTGCTCAGATTGAAGTAGCTGGCCCTTCTCTGCATCTATCACTGCATGGCATCAGAGGATACAGATGAAACCAGTAGGTAATTCCACAATTTTATTCTGGTTTTGCTTTCTTGCTTTAAAAAGTTGGACACATCTCAGCAGGCATGGCAAAGTCCCATCTGGCTAAATCCTCCCTTGTGCATGTTTCCTTTTGGCTCAGACAGAAAATGTGCATATATAAACCTGACTAGACAAATGTAACCTTACTATAAAGCCCCAGGAGGGCATTTACTTATGTGCTACCACTTTCTTTGATTGTACTCCACCAGAAGCCAGTGGATAATACAGTTGCTTATGAGCAATGAGCAATTTGGTGAACTGAGGCTCTGGTAGGAGATGACTACTGAGACCCTAGCTGTGGCAGGAGAGGCCTCTGTGAACCTCTGCAGATATAGTGAGACCCATGGATCTCCTCATTCATCAGACTGCTAAAAGTTGGTAGGAGTTGGAAGTTTTTTCTTATTCACCTGTCCTCCATGACATGTCAAGGAGGCATACCAATGATTCAGCTAGAACCATGGAATTGTAGAGCTGTTGAGGTTGGAAGAGACCTTTGAGGGCATCAAGTCCAACTGCTCACCTAGAGCTCACAATCCCACCCCTACCACTAAACTACTATTACTAAACCATGTCCCCAAACACCACATTCAACCATCTTTTAAATACCTCCAGGGATGGTGTCTCCACCACCTCCCAGGGCAGATCAAGAATCAAGAATCAAGAATCAAGAATCAAGAAGGTTGGAAGAGACCTCAAGGATCATCGAGTCCAACCTGTCACCCTACACCTCATGCCTATCTAAACCATGGCACCAAGTGCCACGTCCAATCCCCTCTTGAACACCTCCAGGGATGGTGACTCCACCACCTCCCTGGGCAGCACATTCCAATGGCCAACCACTCTCTCTGTGAAGAACTTTCTCCTCACCTCCAGCCTAAACCTCCCCTGGTGCAGCTTGAGACTGTGTCCTCTTGTTCTGGTGCTGGTTGCCTGGCAGAAGAGACCAAACCCCTCCTGGCTACAACCTCCCTTCAGGTAGTTGTAGACAGCAACGAGGTCTCCCCTGAGCCTTCTCTTCTCCAGGCTAAACAGTCCCAGCTCCCTCAGCCTCTCCTCATAGGGCTTGTGCTCAAGGCCTCTCACCAGCCTCGTTGCCCTTCTCTGGACATGCTCCAGCAATTCAACATCTTTCCTAAACTGAGGGGCCCAGAACTGGACACAGTACTCAAGGTGTGGCCTAACCAGTGCTGTGTACAGGGGTACAATGACCTCCCTGCTCCTGCTCGCCAAACTATGCCTGATACAGGCCAGGATGCCATTGGCTCTCTTGGCCACCTGGGCACACTGCTGGCTCATGTTCAGGCGCCTGTCAACCAGTACCCCCAGGTCCCTTTCCACCTGGCTATCCTTTCTGTGAAGAAATTTTTCCTAATGTCTAACCTGCACCTCCCCTGGAACACCTCGAGGCTATTTCCTCTTGTCCTGTCACTTGTTGCTTATGAGAAGAGACCAACACTTACCAGGATTTGACTTCCTTTGAGGTGGCTGTAGAGAGTAATGAGGTGTTCCCTCAGTCTCCTCTTCTGAAGACTAAACAGCCCCAGTTCTCTCAGCCATTCCTTGTAAGACTTGTGTTCAAGGGCCTTCACATGGAGAAATGTAGACCCTCCAGTGAAATCATCAGTATCCACAGTGGATCTCACCTGAAACTGGTAAACCAGCAGTGATGTAATCAGCACAACCAGAAAGACAGTAGAATTTTAACCAAGAAACACCCTCCTTTACTGGGGAAGGGCTGCAGCACCACCCTTTCTCTGTAGGTGCTTTGCCTATTGGTATACAAGGCTCCTGCCTTTATCAGCTGGGATACAAAAGGTCTGGTTGAGCTGCTTTTGCATGAGGGTGGGACATTCCTTTGTGCCCCACATGCTGTGGCTAATGCTGCTGTCACAGCTCTACCTCCTGCCTGCATGGCATTGTTATTTCTCCAATTAGACCTTTTGTCTGTGATTGGTGAAGACCACTGAACAAATCCACTGAATTTAATAGAACCAGTCTAACAGCTCTTGAAGTAATTTGAGTACTTTAAAATTTTGTTAAAAGCTATAAAAATTATATAATTTATTCATTTTTTCCTTACAATTTATTGCATAAAAGCACAAAGGAAAATTCAATTATAGATATTTCTGTTCTATACTCAGTCCATGTGGTCCTTCTTTTTCCCTGGTGTCATGCTACTCAAGACTCTCAGAGATTAGAATAAGCTACCCAGGGCAGTGGTGGAGTCCTCATCCCTGGAGGTGTTCAAAAGACAAGTAGACATGGCACTTTGGAACATGGATTAATGGCTATGGTGGTGTTGGGTTGATGGCTGGACTCAAAGATCTTAAAGGTCTTTTCCAATCTTAATGATTCTGTGATTCTGTTACATGAATTCACTTGATTTTCCCCCCCCCCCCCACACACACACTTGCCAGACATCTTGTCTTAGGAACTGACAGAGAGTTGCTGAATTTCTGCCTATTTTCCATCCCTGTGGGACTGCAGAGTCAATTCCTTCCCTGCTTCCTGTTCTGCAGCTCTCAGAGAACTCCCCAAACCATACTGAAATTTATTTGCCCTATCCAAACTGCCTGGAAGGTGAGGGAGAGTGGCAACATCTTTTCAGACTTCTACACTTGTCTTTTAAAGCATCTTAGCTCTGGGGTTAACAAAGAGAGGGAATGTATGGCTTCAGCAGTCTGCCGGCCATATCCTAGCCTTCACAAAATATTACATTCCTTTTGAAAATTAACTCCAAATAAAACACACTGGTGGACTCAATTTCTAAAATGCTGGGAGATGAGCTTTCACATTAGTTGTGTGGAGAAGCTACCAGGAAAGGAGACTTTTGCATAACCTGCTGCAAATCTGTGACTGACAGCTTGTCAGGAAATGCTCGGTATAGGCAATGACTGGGGACTAATTTCATGGATGTTTTCCAGTTTCTATTTTCTCCCCCTGATCCTCCTTTCTCTTTCTCTGAACAAGAGGGCTCCTGAAATTTCCTGCTTAGCATCTTTCACTTTGAATAAAGAATACGCTGAACATCCCCCCTGCAGCTGGTCCTGCTGAAATTGCTCCTCTGGAGGGACAAGCAGATGATGTTGGTGGATTTGAGAAGGTCCAGGCGGGAGGTTTTAGCCCCCAGCACAGCCCACACTGAAGCCTGCAACCTGAGACTGTCCCCCCCATATCACTCCCCACTTTCCCCTCACTCACGCGTGTGCACACACACACACACACACACACACATGCAGAGGGAGGCAGGGGCTTTAAATGAACCCAGATGGCTGGCACACAGGGAGTAGGCATCCTGGAAAAGTGCCCCAGGGCACTCTGGTTGCTGTCATCTTATTCTACAAACCAAGTGCCTTCAAGATGTCTGTGTTGTTTCTTAATGGGAGATCACTCCCGTTTGGGCTCTTAGCCCCTTCCTGTTGGGAAATGTCACCCAGGCATCAGAGAGATACACAGAGATTGATTTGACTGAAATCAACCATTCCCTTAACTCAGAGGTTGTAGATTATTATCCTTAATAAATACCATATTGTAATAAAATCCAAATCAGATCGCAATTGAGAGACTCTGCTTTCTCCTCTCTGCCGTGTCTCTAGTTGTCTGCTTGAGTGATTTGACTCTTGTGCAAGAGAAATTAATTGGCTATGAGTAATATAAAATGTTGATGAAAAGTGTAAATGTAATGGATGCTGATAACCAGTTTAAATTCTTTTTTTCTTTCACTTTTTCTTTTTTTTTCTTCTCCTTTTCCAGTTCAATCACACCGAACACATGTTTCCCTTCTTTATTTCTCTATAAAAATATGCAAACAATTACCTGGCTTTGGAGGCATAATTACAAAGAGGTTCATCTCTAAAAGGTTATTATTGATTTATAGAGTTCTTTAGTTTAATGGAAGACAGACAGGAATAAAAAAAATCAACGCAAAAAAAAAAACAAACCCACACAACTTTCTGCTCTCCCCACAAATAATAGATGAGCTGCAAGGGAAATGTAAGATTTAGAAGTAATTTTTACAAGATATACAAGCTGCATGGTTCAGAGGGATGCTTCTTGTACATGCTGGGAGTTATTCAGAAACCAAAACACAGCAAGGCTTGGGACAAGCACAGAATGATAGAGTCGTTGAATGCACTGTGTTGGCAGGGACCTTTCAAGGTCATCTAGTTCAACTTCCCAACAGTAAGCAGGGACATCGCCAGCTAGACCAGGATCTTCTGCCAGGGATTCAGCATGAAGCTACCGTCTGCAGATAATGCTACAGATAGAGCTTATGGGATATTTTGTAATGTCAGACCTAATGCTGGGTTTCAAAGGTGAAGCTCCTCAGCAGAATCATAGAAGAAAGTCAGAAAATCATAGAATCACAGAATCATAGAGTCACACAATGGTTTGGGTTGGAAGGCACCTTAAAGATCATCAAGTTCCACCCCCCCTGCTGTGGGCAGGGACACCTTCCACTAGAGCAGATCGCTCCAGGCCTCATCCAACCTGGCCTTCAACACCTCAGGGAGGGGGCATCCACAGCCTGAGACACTGTCCCAGTGTCTCACCACCCTCACTGGAAAGAATTTCTTCCTAATATCCAGTCTTCCTAATATCCAGTCCTAATATCCAACCTCTTCCATCTTAAATCCATTGCTCCTCGTCTTACCTCTACAAGGCCTTGTAAAATGTCCGTCCCTGCCTTTCACCCAGGCCTGCTTCAGGTACTGGCAGGCTGCTATTAGGTCTCCCCGGAGCCTTCTCTTCTGCAGGCTGAACAACCCCAACTCCCTCAGCCTGTCCCCATAGCAGAGGTTCTCCAGCCCTCTGATCATCTTCATGGTCTCCTCTGGACCTGCTCCAACAGTTCGATGCCCTTCTTGTGTTGGGGGCCCAGTACTCCAGTACTGCCGGTGGGGTCTGAGGAGAGCAGAGTGGAGGGGAAGTAGGAGCATGTCTAAGAGGAAAATCAGTCAGCTTGTGATTAGTAACAACCAGGCAGAGGCCTCGAGGTGCTAGTTTTGTTGTTTTGTGGTTTTTAATAGGTGTGAATGTATAAATAAGTGTGTGTCTGGTTTGGGTACACCTGGCCTTCCTCAAGCTCACCTTGCACTCAGGGAAACAGCTCGGTCAGGTGGGTGGGAACAGGACCATGTCCTCACTGACTGCACTACCTCCAGCAGTCATAGGATCACAGGATGGGGGGGGGGGGGGTTGGAGTGACCTCTGGAGATCATCCAGTCCAACCCCTTTGCTCAAGCAGGTTCGCCTAGAGCACATGAACGTGACCAGACAGGTTTTGAAAGTCTCCAGAGAAGGAGACTCCACAACCTCTCTGGGCAGCCTGCTCCAGTGCTTCAGCATCCTCAAAGTAAAGAAGTTTTTCCTGAAGTTGAAGTGAAACCTTCTTTGTTCCAGTTTGTGCCTGTTGCCCCTTGTCCTATCACTGGGCAGCACTGAAAAGAGCCCAGCCCCATCCTCATGACCTCCACCCCTTAGTTATCGATCAGCACTGAGAATGTCCCTTTTAGTCAGCTCTTTTCCAGGCTAAACAGCTCCAGGTCTCTCAGTCCTCAGTCTAGGGCTTTTTTTTTTTTTTTTTGGTGTGACTGGTGACTGCTTTAAAAATCTGATGCCATGAGCACCTTAGAGCAAAGACTACTGTCTCATCCATGCACCCATGACCAGCCCTCTATGGCGGGGCACTAGTAGTATCTCCCAGAAGTTTGGCAATGGGACCAAACAGAGCAAAGTCCAGTTTGTCTTCCTTACTAGCATGACGCAAGCTGGGTTTGCTCTTTAATCTGCACCCTTCAACAAGTGTTGTATTAGTGGTATTGCAGAATCATTCAACAGTGACTGTTAATGCTGTGATTCATCCATTTGGATTTGAGCATCTGGAGGTCTTCAAAACCCATATAGATATGACACTTCAGGACGTGGTCTAACATGCATGCTGGTGCTGGGTTGACAGTTGGACTTGATGACCTTAGAAGTCTTTTCCAACCTTAATGATACTATAATTCTCTGATTTAAACAGAGCAAACCATACCTGACTCCCAGTCACATAACATCCTAACTACTTTCCCTGTCCTGGCGTGCACCTTTCCCAGGTATACACCTCACTGAGGCTTTGGGGCTCATGGGAGTAGGGTGGCAGCTTTCCCAAGCCCTGAGAGCCCTTGTGGAGAGCACACTTCTGCTGCCTCTGCTTTGTAATTAGCATTGCCTGAATCTGATAAACCAGCTCATAAACAAATGCAGACTGAGACTGTTTTTAAAGAGAAAGAGATTAAATCAATAGTGCATATTGTGTGCTATGGTTGTAATTGCTTTCGGTGGCCATTCAGCTTGTGTGGTTGTTGTTGTTTTTCTGTCTACAGCAAGGAAATTCTTGGAATAATGGTCTTTTGCTTGGCAACATTGCAGAGGGAGTCAAGAGCTCCCATCTAGAGGCCATGTGTACTGCCCCAGTATGGCCTTGTGAGTGCTGCTGGCACCACTGGAAGTTATGGAGTCCCTACAACCTCTTCAGCTGCTGCCCAAATCAGTAGGACAGGGCTAGATGGACATGCCATGTTTGATTTTATTAATTGGATTTTAGTGTGGGTTGGCCTCTGGGAAGACTGTGTGACTAACTGACTACCCTAGATGAACACCTTCCAGCTCTCTGCAAAGGCAAAGAATCACAGAAGCACAGATGGTAGAGGCTGAAATGGTCCTCTGGAGATCATCTAGTCCAACCTCACAGCTACAGCAGGATCACCTAGGGCAGGCCACACAGGAACGTGTCCAGACAGGTTTAGAGTGCCTTCAGAGAAGGAAACTCCACAGCCTCTCTGGGCAGCCTGTTCCAGTGCTCTGTCACCCTCACAGTAAGGAAGTTTTTCCTCATGTTTATGTGGAACTTCCTATGTTCCAATTTTTATCCATTGCCCCTCATTCTATCATTGGGCACCTCCTTCTTGACACTTACCCTTCAAATATTTATAAACATTAATAAGTCCTCCCATCTGTCTTCTCCAGACTAAACAGCCCCAGGTATCAGCCTTTCCTCATAAGACAGACATTCAATTCCCCTAATTATCCTTATAGCCACCATTGGACTCTCTCCAGTAGTCCCCTGTCTCTCTTGAGCTGAGGAACCCAGAACTGGACACTGGAAGGGGAGGACAACCTACTTCAACCTGATGGTCACACATTTTTCTTAATGCAGCCCAGAAAGATTCATAGACCTCTTGTCCTGGTTTAAGACAAGCTGAACCCATGACATCTCTCAAGCTGTCCTCCTCGTGTGCAGGTTTAAGTGCCCTCAATTTAAGCCCCAACACAGATACCATTTCTTATATCACTCAGCAAAACACATTCCTTACAGCTTTATGCTTCTTGACAGCAGTAAGCAACTGCTGCTGCTGCTGAATATTATCATCATTTAACTTTGGGGATTGGAATGCAGAAATGAGAAGTGCAGGATTATGGCTTATTTTCTATGCAATCTTATAATGAACCTTATTATCCTCTTGGAGATTTCACCCTATGAGAAAATAAGACAAGCAATACATTTGGGTGAAGAATTCTATTCTTTTATGTGTCTATACTGACATACTATTTTGCACCTGATTAGGCTCATTTAGCCATGATTCTCAAAGGTGTTGGGTTTCCAGATATGGCTCAGAAACATTGAGGCCAACTGAAGTCATGGCTTGTGAATCATAGAATGGTTTGGGTTGGAAGGGATCTTAAATAAGTTCATCTAGTTCCATCCCCTTGCTGTGAGCAGGGACACCTTCCAATAGACCAGGTTGCACAAAGCCTCCTCCAACCTGAATACTTCTAGGGAGGTGGCATCCACAACCACCCTGGGCAACCTGTTCCAGTGTCTCACCACCCTCACTGTGAAGGATTTCTTCCTAACCTCCAGTGTAAATCTGCCCTCCTCAAGCTTCAACCCATTCCCTCTCATCCTTTCACCACAAGCCCTTGTAAAAAGTCTGTGCCCAGCTTTCTTGTAGGCTGATCTTTGTAGAATGGTATTCAAAAACTTTAAAGCTTTGAGGATCTGACCCAGTGTCAAATAGATCATTCATTTTGCATCCTATATTCCAGAAGCTTCAGCTGTAAGGAGCCCCCAAAAAAGGTAAAGTAAAAAAACTAGTTGCTTTCAGCAGGTCCCAAGGTGTTTTGTTTTTTTTTTTTTCTTGGAGGGGTAGTTTGTTTGGTTGTTTTTTTTGCTAGATACACCCTCAGTATTGACTAAAATATTACTTACAGCAACCAACAGCAGCAGTGGCAACAGCTACTGTCTGTTTAGAGCAGACAGCAAGCCTCTGATGGTATCTCAGTATCATGGTGCATTTACTGAGCTATGGGAACCTGAAACCTACCCAACCTTCACTTTAATTCTGTCTGAAGCTCATCTTAGGCAAGCCAGCCCTATATCCCTGTTCCTTCATCAGAAGCCAGACCTATATCTCTGTTTCTTCAGCAGAAGCCAGACCTATATCCTTTTTCCTTCCACACAAGCCAGTCCAATGTGCCTGTTTCCTCAGCACAAGCTAGCCTATGTCCCTTTTCCTTCTTGACAAGCCAGCCCTATGTCACAGGCTCACAGAACCACAGAATTATAGGCATTGAAAGGGACCTCTGGAGATCAACTAGTCCAACTCCCCTACCAGAGCTGGATCACCCACAGCAGGCTGCACAGGACAGCAGCCAGGTGGGTTTTGAATGCTTCCACTGAAGGACGCTACACAAGCTCTCTGGACAGCCTGTTCCAGTGCTCTGTTACCTTCAAAGTAAAGAAGTTCCTCCTCATGTTTAGGTGTAACTTCCTGTGTTCAAATTTGTGGCTGTTAACTCTTGTCCTGTCACTGGGCAGCACTGAAAATCTATCACTGCCCTATCATCCTGACACCCACTGTTTAGGTATTGATAAGCATTGATAAGATCCACTCTGTCTTTTCTTTAGGCTAAAATGCCCCAAGCCCCTCAGCCTTTCTTCATAACAGAGATGCTCTATTCCCCTATGTCCCTGTTCCTCAGCACAAGCCAACCGTATGTTCCTGTTCTCTCAGCATCCTCACTTTTGGATGCGAAGCTTCTACAGACAGAGCTTGCACATCTTGTTCCACACACTGCTGTCAGTATTAAAAGCTCTGTTGTGTCTCCCATGTAAAGCAGGGAACACATGGCTGTTTGCTTGGATGAATGAATGACTCCAGGATCCCTCAGAGGGAAAAGTTAGAGACCTCTGAGTGGTCCACAGAGTCCTATTCTCTCCAGTGAGAGCTGGGCTGCACTTCCTTTTATCGTGTAGCCATAATAGCCATCATTGATCAGCATAGCTCTCATTATTGAATTGCATGTGGGAACCACTTTCAGAGGTGATTGCAGGCACTGTTTTGCAACTTATTAATTTTGCATCTCAGAATAGTGGAGAGGAGTGACACAAAGAATCATGACACTGTGCAACTGATGCAATAAAATGAATTAGCAGCAATTGATAAGTGGCAGATTGCAGCAGATCAGTTGATTAAGCAGATGGCAGAAAGCTTGGCATTTGCTATCTAGGAACTCTGTGGATTTCTCTCATCTGTCCTCTAGGAAATGTTTCAGGAACACAAGAGTATTTCTTACCTATTCAGTTTGCTAAAAAGGCAAACACAAGGACAAAGTGACTGGTGGAAGGGGAGACCTTCCTGAACTACCTAAAATGAGGCTGCAGTGAGGTGGGTTTTGGTCTTTTCACCCTAATAACAAGAGATAGGATGAGAGGAAATGGCCTCAGATTGCACCAGGGGAGTTTTAGTTTGGATATTAGAAGAAACTTCTTAACTGAAAGGGTTCTCAAACATTGGAACAGACTGCCCAGGGAGACAGTTGAATCCCCATCCCTGGACGTGTTAAAAATTTTGTAGGCATGGCACTTTGGGACATGGTTTAATGGCCATGGTGGTGGCAATTTAGACTCAGTGACTTTAGAGGCCTTTTCCAACCAAAACAATTCTGTGATTCTAAGTTTCCCTCCAGAGAACTGAAGAGCTGATGCTTAGGAGAAGGATGACAGAAAAGACCAGATTGGCTGTCTGATATTTCTGTTGATACATGGAGAACCTGGAACCTGCAGCTTCTCCCTGGACCTTCCTCTTGTGACTGGTTGCCACTAAAACTGCAGAAGGAATAATACAGCTGAAAAGAATGACTCAACTATTTAACTCCTTCCTTAAATGGAAACTGTTCAAATGCTTCCTTCATTTATCTGTCCCAGTGCTGTATGAGAAAAATGGCTTGTGGGCTCTGCCTGGTGCCACAGAGATGAGAGGACGCACATGGCTCCATGCTCCGCTCTAAGGATCTCTTTGTTCTTCCCAGTCCCTGGGGCACATGTTCCAAGCGAGGCAATGACAGTTTTTGTTATCACACAGACCTATCAGTTTCAGTGACAATCACTCCCTTTTCAAAAAAACATTATTTCTCATGATTGTCTCCCTCTTGGAAAATGTGGCCTTTAAAGCCAAAGTGAGGGGAAGGAAGAATTGAAGGGGAGACAACGAATGTCCTGGCGACATCGAAGTTAAATGGTGTGTTATGGGACAATCAGTCAATCGACTCCAAGGGGAGATAAATCAACATTTGTGCCCCCAGAAAGGAAACTCTGGACCTCGAATTGCAGAAGAAAAAGACAGCATTTTCTTGTGCCTGTGCAAGTTTAGCAGACATTGTGAAGGAAACAGGAATAAAGGAAGGGAGGAAAGTGATGAGGGAGGGAGGGAGGTGATGATGGGGGAGGGAGAGAGGTGAGGGGCTTGCTAATAGCAACATGTTTTTTCCTTCCTTCCTAACTCAGTGGCACATGTGACCTCATGAAACCAGTAAGTTGTAAGCAACTGATATGAAAGTTCCCCCCCAAAAAGTGCTCCTTCAGCAATGACCACTGGGTAAACCGTGTCACAACCAATTTCTGCAAATGCCTTGATTGAAGGCAGGCACAGGACCTGAAATTCACACCAGCTCTTTGTGTGCTGGAGTCACACAGACACCAGGCTTGGTGAGAAGAAACTGCATACTTCCTATTTTATTTCACCACTGCACGACCTGCTTTTCCTCAGACTTAAAATCATTTGCCAGGTCAAAATAAACTCTTCAGAATCCCAATGTGAAAAATGTACCTAACAATTCAATCCTTGTAAGTTGGGAATTGGAAGAGAAAGTGCAGTGGAGTCTAATTAAATTATATAATAAGCAGCTTAACTTGTGGTTTCACTTTGGTTTCTGTTGTTCTTATTATCATAAGCATGGAAGCTGGCAAAGAGCTATTGAAATATGCAAAGCAGAGATGACCAAACTGGAGATTGTTTGAGTTTTGCAAGAGCTTGTTTGTCGAAGTTGAACCCAGAAGGGAGATCAGGCCAATTCCTATTTAACACAAACTGTTCCCCAGAGTTAGCAATTGGAGTTCTGTGTTAGTTCTGCCTCTGCTACAGATAAAAAACAAAAGAGATCTGGATTTGCAAATCCTCACCTGCCAGGTTCCAGTCTGCCAAATGCAAACCAGTGCTAGCTTGGATTTGGGTGAAGCTGAGGATATAATCCTGGGTTTAGATTTCTCTCATTTAACAAGTTAGTTGGTATCACTCAGAAGACAGAACTACAAAGATGAGATGCTGATGCTGGCACCCATGGGTTGTTGTTTAGCTCACCTATCTGCTGGGAGGTTATGAAATTTTACCCTTCCTTTAAGCCTGGCATACAGCTACAGGAGCCAGATAAGCAAAACTGCTGACAGCAAATGAAGTGGGTGAGGAAGTGATCAGAGAAGCTGCCACCAAGGAGGGTGCTAATTTACAGAGGTCAGCAACTGCTGGTAGGGGACACTTGAACATCTTAAGCCAATACCATTTTTTGAGTAATAATTTACGCTCTGTCTAGCAGATCTGTTGGCAGAGATTTCCATCATGCTTTACCTTAGCCATCAGTAAAGTTAACAAGTATTTACATATTGGTGAGTTTCTTCATTCCTTCATAAGGTTAATGCTTGTAAACTGGAAGCTTTAGATTGGATATTAGGAAAAATGTCTTTCCTGCAAGAGTGGTCAGGCATTGAAGCAGGTTGCCCATGGAGATGGTAGAGTTGCCATCCCTGGAGGTGTTCAAAAAACATGGCACTCTGGGACAAGGTTTAGTGGGCATAGTGGTGTTGGGTTGACAGCTGGACTTGGTGATCTTAGAGGTCTTTTCCAACCTTAATAATTCTGTAATTAAATTTTAATAATCATAACAGAGATCTTTCCCAAAACTTGGTATACATTCTCGGCCTGCTATGGAAACAGGTTGCACTGCCCACTGAAATCTGAATCTAGTTTGGCAACATTTCTCCTTTTGAAGACTGTCTCATGCGAGGTTCAAGTAAGAATAATTTCGGTCTGTTTAGTGGTCTATAAAAGCAAGTGCCCTAAGTACAAATGAATTACTCTGTTCTCTGCCCCAGGGGGTTGACTATTACAAACAATGGCTGAAGTCATCAGCAAAAGACAAGGTCACAGGCTGAAAGAGGAAAATATGCTTTTTCATTTCTTGTGTAAAAAAATTGAATGCATTGTTTGAAAATGTCAGTGCATGAACTAGACTAAATGGAAGCAGGCTACGTTGGGCTCTGACATCTAATGCTTACTCCTCCACTCCTATTTGGTTTAATTTGACAGCTACTTACAAAGATACACAAGCTCAAAAATTCAAAATGAGCTGCAAAGGAAGAATTTTACAACATTATGCAGCCTCTTTCCTGGCACTGTGAACTCTAAGGGCTGAAGGTAGGGGTGAAGTGGGAGAGCCCTGAACTCCAATCTGGACATTGCCTTTTCTGGTGTTGCAAACAAGGCACTCAAACATTGTGCCAAGGCTTACTCTGCAGCAGTCATCTGCCTTGCAGTGGTGAGGTGCTGCCTAAGCAACAATTACTGCTTGGGAAGCACTGGGAGTTTCTCACAGCCAGCACTGAGCACAGGGTGAATTGCCAAAGAGCCTAGGGGTTCATCAAAGGTCAGTGATCTCCAGAATGTGGGGAGGAAAAACTGTTTACCATATCTAGCCAAATCCTTGGTGAGTCTCAGTCTTAGGCACCACAGATTCTCAGAGCTGGTTAAGAGAAAACAGTTTAAATCTTATTTATTTATGTATTCATGTATATATTCATATTTTTATATATAGGCATTCTGTGGTGCATTAAGAAGAGTGTGGCCAGCAGGTCGTGGGAGGTTCTCCTCCCCATCCACTCTGCCCTGGTGAGGCTTCATCTGTAGTATCGTGTCCAGTTCTGGACTCCCAAGTTTAAGGCCAGGGAATTGCTGTGACAAAGGGCTCCAGAAATTATTGGGGACTGGAACATCTGTCTTATGAAGAAAGGCAGAGGGACTTGGGGCTTTCTAGCCTAGAAAAATGAAGAGAGGGGGAACCTTACCAATGCTTGTCGATCATTAAAGGGTGGGTGTCAGGAGGATTGGGCCAGTCTTTGTTCAGTGATGCCCAGCGACAGGACAAGAGGTAAGGGGCACAAATTTGAGCATAGGAAATTCCATCTAAACATGAGGAGGAACTCTTTTACTTTGAGGATGGTGGAACACTGGAGCAGGCTGCCCAGAGAGGTTGTGGAGTCTCCTTCTCTGGAAGCATTCGAAACCCACGTGGATGTGTTCCTGTGCAGCCTGTTCTGGGTGACCCTGCTCGGTAGGGTGGTAGGGTGTGGACTGAATGATCTCCAGAGGTCCCTTCCAAACCCCATTATTTTGTGATTCATGTATATGTGTGTGATATGTAAAGACAATCAATTTAGCCATGGTAAGCCACTTCAAAATACTTTACATACACCAAAAAGTAAAAGCATGAGCAGAGTGCTGCAGAGCAGGAGTGACTTAAAGTAACTTACACTAACAACAGGGCTTTTTTTCCCTAGTTAGCAAATCAATGACCTTTGCATCCCCAGAGGATGCAAAGAAGCCCATCATCCTGCATGTGAATTCATTTTTTACCAAAACATCATAATTCAAGGCCAAAAGTGTCTTAACCCTGTCCACAATTCTGTTTAATATGTGGTTTCCCAGTGCTACACACACATAGTGCTTTTACTTTAGGCTTTGTCCTATAAAGAGGAAAATCCCAGACTGACTTGTCAAGCTGCAAGAGATTCAGTGTTAGAGATTAGCCTGAACCAAACATCAGCTGAAACTTTGGTCCCACTGAAGTGAATGTGGAGCCTGCCCTTCCAACCTCTTTCCTTTGTGCTACTGACATTCAAAAATCAGGCTTGATGGGGCTCTGAGCAACCTGATTTAGTTACAGACAACCCTGCTTACTGCAAGGGGGTTGGACAAAGCGACATTTAAACATCCTTTCCAACCCAGTGCCTTCTATGATTCTATGATTCTTCAACCTTGAGCCTTAAAACATGGGCAACCTTCACACTAGTGACTCACAGGAATATTGCTACCTCCTATAAATTGAAAGATAGGAAAAATGGAAACCTAAACCAGACAAGTTCTAGTCATAATTTTTCATCAGTAAAAAAAGCCTCTAACCCTTTTAATTAATAACAATCTTCACTTCAATACCAAGAGTTTGAGCTTGTCTTTTGATACACTTTGGTCAGGCATTGGAACAAGCTACTCAGGGATGTGATGGAGTCACCATCCCCGGAGGTGTTTAAAAAAAATGTGGCACTTCAGGACATGATTTAGCTGTCATGGTGTTGGGTTGATGGCTGGACTTCATGATCTTCCAACCCTAATGTTTCTATGATTCTATGTCATTGTAACATAGAGTTGTAAATGTGGGTGCCAAAGCAAAATCCATTTTGATAAAACAAGTTTGACCTCATATGCTAGTTTCTATTTAATGATGTAAAAGAAACACGCAGAAAAAGCTGGTAGTCTCAGATTAGGTTGTTTCACCCATGTTTAGGCACTGAACAGTTTCCATTTCCCTCCTGGATCCAGAAGATCCTGCTGTCACATTCTTATTCTTGGTATTTTGGTAGAGAGTTTAAAAAAGTGTAAGCATTGATAAGATCCACTTTTTTTCTTCTCTAGGCTAAAAAGCCCCAATCCCCTCAGCCTTTCTTCATAACAGAGATGCTCTACTCCCCTATGTCCCTGTTCCTCAACACAAGCCAGCCCTGTGTCCCTGTTCTCTCAGCACCCCCACTTTGGGATGCAAAGCTTCTACAGATAGAGCTTGCACATCTTGGTCCATGGGTTCAACCATACATGACTGTCAGTATTAAAGCTCTGTTAGTTACTCTCATGTAAAGCAGGGAGCACATAGCTGTTTGCCTGGATGAATGAATGAATGCCACCAGAATCCCATTTCTTATTCATTTCCAGAACAACTGCTGCTCTAACCAGGAAGAGTGATTCCTCTTAAATCCCTCACCTTTCAAAGGAGAGAGGAATGGTTTCCCTCCCTCCCTCTTTTTTTTTTTTTTCCCCTTAATATCCAGCAATATTAGAAACCTTGCAGAGTGGGAAAGGGAAGTTAAACAGAATTTCTGCTTAGGATAGAAATTCCAGCACTGGGTTAAAGTACCTGCAGGCACAGTTAGCTTCAAACAACCATGGTCTACATGTCTGCAGGCAATCACCATGTGTTCCCCTGGTACTGCTCTGCTTGCTAAAGCTAGCAGCAATCTTACATACAGACTGTTGCTCTGCCTCAAACTGCCAAAAGCAAAGATGTTTTAATCAATCTCTGACCTTTGATGGGAGTCTGTTGTGGAACAGTCACGAGAAAAAGAAATCTTTCTGTCACCATTGCTTATTGCAACTAAATAGGTTTAATCTGTTACTCTGAAATTTCCATTTCTGACAAACGCTTTGGGTTTTGTTTTGGGGGGTTTATACATGTTGAAATTTCACCTCAAAATGAAAAAAATTAGAGACTCATAGAATGGGTTGGGTTGGAAGGGACCTCCAAAGGTCATCTAGTCCAACACCCTTGCAGTAAGCAGGGACATCCCCAACTAGATCAGGTTAAAAATCTGTCTTTCCTCCCCCCAGCAAGAAAAAAACCTCTATGCCTCTGGCTACTTGTCCTATGCCTATAGGACCTAGTTAGGCTGTTTTAAACAGTGCATCAGCAGTTGAAATATAGCTGAAGAATACAGCTGCAATGTTTTGGGCAACCAACTGTGTCGGCAGTAGAAAAATCAGTCTTTGGGAATGTTAATCTTCCTTTAGGTTTACTAAGTAGATGAAAACATGAGCAAGGAAGCTGTCTGTCTCAAGCTGCTTCTGTGTTCTGTGCTGAAAGATTTTGAAAACAAGGCCAAAATGTTCCTTTTCTGGAGCTCCACCAAGCCAAGAGCCTTTTATTAAGGATGATTTAACCCATTCTCCCCACCTGCTGCAACTTCTAAAGCTTGGTGCATGTACTAAACCTTAGACTGATTTAGTATTTAAATGATATACAGTAACCATCCTGTTAAATGTAAATTAAATGCACACTTACTCTTTAAGACAATTTAAAGTGTCACCTTTATAGCTGAAAGACTGTGACATTTCATGAACTCACAGCCACATCTTCCCACTGATAATACCAAGCTGAACTGACTGGGCTAAATTCAGGTGTGGGGTAACCAAAGGCAATGTTCCTGCTGTCAGAAGAGTTATACCCATTTACACCAAGGCTGATTCCAGGCTTTCATTATCCACACTTAAACCCAGCATAATTTATTTGAAAAAGGGGCTGAGAATAGCAACATTTCAGCTGTTATTCACACTACAGGCACAATGTTCCCTAGTAACATTGGCTTAGCTCCTTTGACTACAATGGAGGTACCTTGATTTATGCTGGGTGAAGACTCAGCCCTAGTTGAACAGCAAAGACAAAGAAACTTCACCTGAACTGAATTGTTCTTGGAGAACTAAGTGAAATCATAGAGAATGGTGAAACAACTAATAGCAATTCAGATGATCCAGTGTAAGCTAACATCACAAAGCAAAGGTATGGGGTTCAAGAAGGTAAAAAAAACGGGTTGTTTAGCCTGGAGAAGAGGAGATTGACGAGGGATCTCATTAATGCTGATCAATGTCTACAGGGTGAGTGTCAGGAGGATGGAGCCAGACTCTTCTCGGTGGTGTCCAGTGGCAGGACAAGGAGCAATGGACACAAACTGGAACACAGGAAGTTCCACCTAAACATAAGGAAAAAACTTCTTCCCTTTGAGGGTGGCGGAGCACTGAAGCAGGCTGCCAGAGAGGTTGTGGAGTCTCCATCTGTGGAGGCATTCAAACCCACTTGGATGTGTTCCTGTGGGATTTACTCTAGGTGATCTAGGTGAGCAAGGCGGTTCTACTAGATGATCTTCAGAGGCCCCTTCCAACCCCTAACATTCTGCAACTGTGATTCTGTGATCCTTGGAGAAAGATGACAGTCCTTCAGCATGATTGTGAGCAAGACAGAGCATAAAGCAGTGATACCTAACAGCAGCTTTCCAGTACCTGAAGGGGACCTACAGGAAGGATGGAGAGAGACTGTTTGCAAAGGCCTGCAGTGACAGGACAAGGAGCAATGGCTTCAAACTAGAGAAGGGCAGATTTAGACTGGGTATTAGGAACAAGTTCTTTACTGTGAGGGTGGTGGAATACTGAGACAGGTTGCCCAGGGAGGTGGTTGCGGCCCCTTCCCTGGAGATACTCAAGGTGAAGCTTGACCATGCCCTAGGCAGCCTGATCTAGTTGAGGATGTCCCTGCTGACTCTGGGGAGGAAGTCGGACTGGATGACCTTTGGAAATCCCTTCCGGCCTGGACCATTCTATGATTCTGTGATAATTCTATAGCTTCTTTGTTCACAGAGGAGGAAACAGAAGCTTTCATTATGCTTTCCTCCAGTAACCCCTCCATTTCAAAATAGATAGCTTATTTCATGTAACAACAAAATGCCAGGTTAGAAGGGATCTCAAGGATCATCTGATCCAACCTTTCTAGGTACTGGCATAGTTTCAAAGTTTGGCCTTCTTAATTAGTACATACAATTTATCTGAAATAGGTTTTTTGACCTCTTCTGCACTAGCATTTAAAATTAGAGGTCTGCATGTGTTATGAACTTTTATTGTATTATTTCCTCTTACCTCAGACCTCTTTTGTAATTTTTGGACCTCTTTTATACTAGCATTTAAAATTAGAAGTTTGCATGCATTATTTCCTCTCACCTTCCTAGATTACGGGGGGAAAAAATAAAAGAGCTTTTCAGTGTTGAGTGTTTAAAATAAAACGCATTCATTGTTGTCAACATGTAGAGTTGGTAAATTGACAAATTCATCACCCCATTATAATCCCTGCACCTGTTCCAGTTTGTGGTCTGCAGTGTGTTTTAGCTCATGTGTGGGGAGTGCATCTGCTGAGCAAGGACAGTTAACGGGCAGAATTTGTTTATCAAGCCAGTGAAGAGCTAAATGAGGTAAACTGCATTATCTCGCACGTTAATTGCATTTCACTGCAGACAAACATTTATTAACGATGCAGACGGCACACCACACATTCTAATTGTGTTTGGAGCCGTTTCTGGTTTTAGCCTGCTTTCCAGAATTTCATTCACCATCATATTTCAAGAGGCAGCCTGAGATATGGCTGAAGGAGACCTTCATAGTTGTGCCTGACCCGAGTGCATGCAGGCACACACTCAGGAGTTGCTCACATCATCCATGGATGTTGCCATGTTCTCCTGACTGCGAACTGTCCATGAAGAAATGCAAATTTCTGAGCTTCTGACCATCTCTTTGAAATGATATTATGAGTGTCTTCCAGGTTCAGTTTCCTCACTGTCCCTCCATGTACATAGCTCCTCGAGGGCCCTGCTTCCCCATTTTCACTACTATCACTTCCCTCCTGGACTCCAACATCATGGCAGAGGCAGGAACCACACAGTAACTGTCAAAGGCAGACCATTGGGTCCACACTTACGAACAAAATTTGGCACACTGTTCCTGACCAAAGTATATTTTCTCACAAACTTGTCATGATTTGAATCCCCTTGATACCAGAAGGACATGGAGGTGCTGGAGAGGGTCCAAGAAGAACAACAAAGCTGGTGAGGGCCTGGAGAACAGGTGAGGAGTGCCTGAGAACTGGTGTTGTTTAGTCTGGAGATGTGATGGTTTTAAGACTGTCTTCTTAATTTTGGGAAGATGGAGTTCTCCATGCCACTGGGTGTGTTTTATAGGCTTGTAAACATCTCTTTAGGCAGTCAAGCTGCCACTGTCTCCTCACCTGCTTGGTAACCAAGATTGTTTCTGAAGGTGAAACCAAGTCTTGGCACTGGAGGCCAAGCAGAAGAATAAAGGTCAGACCTCTGCAAATGTCTAAATATGGGTCTGGATTTACAGCTGCTCTAGGGAAATTAAAAGAAAACAATATTAGCGGAGCAAGAAGTGTGATGAGAATGAAACAGAGATTCTGACCAGAGAGACGGAGAATGAAAACTACATCTACCAGGCTGAGAAACTGCATAGAATGTGGCTCTCATCCACTCTGCTTTTTCCTTCATAAGCAAAGAGGCTGCAGAATTAGATTCACTAATCCAAATACTTTAGGTCTGATTCTCTAATTTCCCTTGGAAATTCATTAGTTTTGTTTAAATAAGTGGTAATGCCCCTTGCATTTTTTGGTTATGGGAAGATTAAATGAAGGAAATATTTGCCTAGAATAATCATCCTTATTTAATCTAAATTTATTCCATTCCTCTGAAACTTAGAAAAAGAGCAACTCTTTGGTCCCTGAAGTTACATGGAAGTCAAACTCAGCAACTTGCTAAAATATTACCACGTGAGTAGAAATATTCAGCACTGAGGAGCTGATGTGGCAGAGGAATCAAAGGTTGGTTGTTAGTGCTGGCTGGCACTGGGGTTTTAGTAATGTCATGAGCCTGCCAACAAGAAGCTGATAACATGACTTTCTGAATCTCTTCCAAAGCTCCACAGAAATACTTGTTTGCTTAATATTTTACACTTCAGCTCTTACATGTTTACCAGAAGAAAAGTGGTTTTAAATACCTGCAAGCACACATACGTATGCATGCAGAGCGGGAGGAAAGCTGACACTGAGCACATGAAAATATGAATGTTTAGCATGTGTAGATTTAGTGCAAGCAATAGGAGAAATGGTTCTGGTTTGCACTCTAATTTCTCCCCTGTAGCACACAAGTGGCTTAATACCTCAGCTGGACTTAGGCTTCTGGTTGCCCCACACTTATGTTTTCATTATTTCTTGGTGCCTTAAACCAAAAGAGAACTCTGAGCATGATGCCTGCTCTTCTCCTTCCCTTCTTCCCTTCTTCCTGGTTTCAGTTTTAACTCAAAGCTAAAGGAATTTTTGTCTCTAGCTCTCTGCGAGGCTTCTTATGAGCAACTTTATCTAGTTGGAGATGTCCCTGCTCACTGCAGAGGGTTTGGACTAGCTGACCTTTACCTTCCAACCCAGTGCATTCTATGATTCCATGATTCTAATGCTACTATGATTCTAGGATTCCATGATTCTATGCTTCTATGGTTCCAAGATTCCATGATTTTATGATTCCATGATTCCACGAGTCTATGCTCCTATGACTCCATGCTTCTATGATTCTATGATTCTGCTACTTGCCAGAATAAAAATTTAAGTCAGGCAACTCTCTACACAGTGCTCCTGATACCTTTCAGTCTTGAATTATACCATGGCTTCTTGCCCTGCACCTGTCTGAGCTCTCCAGGGCAGGCAGCCTGCCCCTGAAAATTGTGTCTATGGAAATTAAAAGAAACTATTTGGAGGTGGGACATGATACAGTCCTGCAACATGAATTTGAACCTGGATCTCTAGAAGTAAAAAGCTTCTGTAGTCAGCAATTCCTGAAATGGTACTGTCTTGGGCAAAATCTTACTTAGAATATTTTATTGAAATGTGGGGTGCAGTCCTGGCCCTGTCATGTCAGTAGTCAAGATTCTGTTGTTTCCATCAGCTGTTTTGCTCATATAGATCTACCTGATCCCTGGATGGCATTTTCAGCCTGCACACACAGTTCAGTAAATCTGATTTGGTTTGATGCACTCCCAGATGTCTGCATGGAACAGGCTGCCCAGAGAGGTGGTGGAGTCTCCCAAGCACACCATTGTCCTTTCAAAGTCGCTGTTCAAACTGGGAATTATGCTTGGGTGCTGCCACTCTTGGAGCCCAAGAAAGACTTTGTCTTTGATAGTCAGCACCAGCTCCAAGGTCTGCAATGGATGGATCAAACTCCACGCAGACACACCCTGAGCCCAAGGCCTGATTTCCACCTCTCTCAGGGACTTGTGCGCAGCAGAATCACAAAACTCTGGAAAGATTGGGGAGAAAGGGATCATAAGCAGAAAGAGCAGATGAAGTTTGCCTTCTACATCTGTTTTTTATTGAGGGAGCTATTACTGTGAGTAAAGTCAGCTGAGACATCTCAAGTCACTGCAGCTTGAATATTTAAGCCAGGCTATAAATATCTGATTTTTTTTTAACTGTGATTATTATTTATGCTTTCTTCGTATTTACTCTCCTTTGATTTAGTAGCAGGCAAAGGTTTGTATCACTTTAGCACGTCAATGGGAAGCAGCCATCAGCTATGTTACAGATAACCCCTCCTGGCTGAGGCAGTTTGGGATCCTCTCCCCTCTTTGTGTTGTGACCCCAGGTGGCTCAGAAGTACTTTGGGGTCAAACTTATTCTACACTATTCACCATCCCAATAAACAAGCAGCGTGTTGTCACATTTGAAGAGCTGTGTTGTTTTTTGTTTGTTTTTTTTTTTTTTTCCTAGCAATTATGCCTTATTATATATTTACCATTCAGAAAATGCAGGTGTGGGCTGTTGAACTGGGGCCAGTGGAGAATTCGCCGAACTGGCAGCAATTCCTCAGTGAGTCGTGTTTCACTGTCTGCTGGTTTTATAACTGTTTTCACTACTAATTTAGCTCTGCGATGCAATATGCAATTAGTTCTATTATGGAAGCAGCTGTATTCAGTTTTACAATGGCACTTTCCCCCTTTTGGCTTGTACCAGAGCCTGTTGTGGTTCTGCTGATTTGATGACTGAAGTTGTAAAGTGGTATCTGGATGAGCCACAGCCAGCCATGAGCCTCATGCAAATATGATTCTTGCTCATAGACCACTGCTCTAATGCTATTTCTTACAGCCCAATTAGAGATGTGGTCACAGAGAAAAGCTGTTTCTTGCTACAGTAAGTGGGATTGTCGTGCAGCGATTTGTTCCAGTGCTGCTGTCACCTCTGCAGTCTTGCAGCTTATCGTAAGTAATGTTTGGTAGCCAGAGTAGCGGGGGGGGGGGGGGGGGGGGGGGGGGGAAATACTTCTGCTTGGAAAGGAGCTTTTGTTGGGAAAGCAAATTCTGGCTTCTGCTTGCAAATTAGCTTATCCTTGGAAATTTGCTTTTCCAAGCTTCAAAACTTAGTTTCATAAAATCACAGAACTGTTGAGGTTGGAAGAGACCTTTGAGATCATCAAATCCAACTGCTCGCCCAGAGCTCACAATCACATCATGACTGCTAAGCCACTACCACTAAGCCATGTCCCTCAGCACCACATCCATGCATCTTTTAAGTACCTCTAGGGATGGTGACTCCACCACCTCCCTGGGCAACCTGTTCCAATTCCTGAGAAGAAACCTTTCCTAATATCCAACCTGAACCTCTCCTAGCACAACTTGAGGCCATTTCCTCTTGTCCTATCAGTTGTTGAATGTGAGAAGAGACTGACACCCACCTCACTTCAGTCTCCTTTGAAGTAGTCATAGAGGGCAAAGGTCTCCCCTCAGCCTCCTCTTCTTCGAACTAAACCCCAGTTCGGTCAGCCATTACTCATAAGATTTGTGTTCAAGGTCCTTCACCAGCTTGACTGGTCTTCTTTGGATATGCTCCAGCACCTCAAAGTCTTCCTGAACTCAGTATTCAAGGTGTGGCCTCACCATTGCCAAGTAGGGGTGAACAATCACATCCTTTGACCTTCTGGCCACACTCTGTAGAGCCTAGATGGTGGCCCCAGGAATGAAGAAGTGTCAGGTGACAATGGTGGGTGGGTCCAGAAATGAAGAAGGATCAGGTGAGGATGGTGGCTGGCTGTGGACCCCAGGAGATTTTGGCAAGCCCACAAAGCCTCAGTCTCCTACCTAGATGCATCAGAGCATCCTGTGCTCACAGAAACCTCCTAGGATCCGTACCCATCCCTAAACCCAGAGCTTAGGTAGCAAGCATGAACAGCTTCTCTCCAAAATTACACAAGAGAAGAGCCGAGAAGTAAATACAAATATCAATTAGACTAATTAGCTGCCTTTACTGTCAACAAGGACATTATGGAAATCAAACACATATTGCTTGTTAGTTTAATGTGTGTTGGAGCTACTCTTGTTTAAAAGAGCAGGGTCTTGAAACATTACTGAGAACATTCACTACATTTTTCCCCCCTACTCTGTTATTACACGTTTTCACACCCGTACATATGTTCCGGGTTTGTTGTGTGTCACACAAAATGGTAATTTGGTGGTGAAAAAAAAAGAGAAATCATGACATTTCACATGTGTTTCCAGTAAAACAACAATTTCCCTCCTCAAAGGGCCCCAGTTTTCTTGCTCAGAAATAGGGCTTTACAATGAAAACGTTCCTGTTGTGGTGGAATAATGACACAAAGAAAGGCACCAGGCTGGATACTGCAAAGCAAAGTCGAAATGCCTGCTCTTTCCAGGGCTTTGAATGCCAGCTGAGGTGAACTGCAGCCTCTGGAATACCACCTGGATTACTGGTGCTCACCAGCAGCAGGATTGGCCCCAACAGAGCCCTTCTGCTAAGATTGTTTCTTACCACTGTTACCTGCATTTTGGTCAGACTGTTGCACCAGAAACTATTTTCCAGGAGATTTTCACAGAATCACAGATTGCTGGAGGTTGCAACAGACCTCAGGAGATCATCTAGTCCAATCCCCCTGCTAGAGCAGGTTGCACAGGAATATGACCAGGTGGGTTTTGAAAGCCTCTAGAGAAGGAGACTCCACCTCTCTGGGCAGCCTGGTCCAGCACTGCATCACACTCACAGGAAAGAAGCTTCTCCTTAAGTTCAAGTGAAACCTCCTGTGTTCCTGTTTTTGCCTGTTGTTCCTTGTCCTGTCACTGAACACCACTGAAAAGAGTCCAGCCCCATCCTCATGACCTCCATCCTTTAGCTATTGATCAGCATTGAGAAGATTCCCTCTCAGTCTGTGCTTCCCTAAGCTGAACAGCCTCAAGTCTTTCAGCATCTCCTCAAAAGAGAGATGCTCCAGTCCGCTCAGCATCTGTGTGGCTTCTGTTGGACTCTCTCCAGTAGTTCCCTGTCCCTCCTTCGAACTGGGGAGCCAGAGCTGGACACAGTACTCCAGGTGTGGCCTTACCAGGACAGAGTAGAGGGGGAGGAGAACCTCCCTCAACCTGCTGGCTACGCTCTTCTTAATGCGCTCCAGAATACTGTTGGCCCTCTTGGCCACGAGGGCACATTGCCAGCTCACAGGGAGCTTGCTGTCCACCAGCACCTCTCTACAAACCTGATTTCCAGCAGGTCAACCCTTAAGCTGTCCTCGAGCAGGGGGTTATTCCTCCCCAGGTACACGACTCTACACTTGCCCTTGTTGAGCTTCACGAGGTTTCACCATGAGAAACAAAGAAACTCTGCCCTGCAGAGAATGGCCATCTGGGAGAGCTGGACTGATGGAGAGTTGGTAGTTTGCCCAAAGCTTATCATTTTCTATCCAGAGGCTGGCTTTATGCTAGAGTAAACAGCTGGAGCTACACACCGGATTGCATCACAAGCATGTGAAACAATAATGAACTTTATGGTTCTATAAAGATCTGCAAAATTATTCCCGGGTCTAAAGTTTAATTGTTTAATGTCACCAAATGACTCTGCAATAACGGAGCACTGTGGAGTGGCAGAAGTTAATCACTCGACTGAAGTGAATTAAGAGTTTCTAAAGCTACATCTATCACTGTAATTTCAGGCTAATTTCATTTTCCATTCATAAAATCTGATTTCAGTTTCTGTATCTCTATGAGCTGTGGAGAAGGAACGTGCCTGGTTTGTAAACCATATGTTTTCCAAGCAATGGCAAAGGTGATGTACAGGCTGGCAGCAGGGAAATGCTAAGCTTATCTTGGGGCTTCGTTGTACATGCCTCCACATTCCAATCCACATTCTCTTTAAGACCTCTCTCTATTTTAAAACTCAGTGGGCTAAATCTTCAGCAGGTGCTTTGCCTGAGCTGTTCAGGCATTGGAACAGGCTGCCCAGGGAGGTGGTGGAGTCACCATCCCTGAAGGGGTTCAAAAAATGTGTGGCACCTCAGGACATGGCTTCAGTGGTCATGGTAGTGTTGGGTTGAAAGTTGAACTTGATGATCTCAGGGGTCTTCTACAACCTTAATGACTCTAGCATTCTATGCTCTTTTCTTCCTGACTTCCTATCAGGAAGTGAACACCAGCAACCTCGCCTGAAAGAAGATTTTCCCAGGATAGAGTTGCTTAAAGCAAAGCCTGTGAACCAAAAGGCCCATTTCCAGGGGCTACTTACCTCCCAAAATAGCTGAGGGATGCCTCAGTGCCTCCCTGCTTGAATCACAGAGCCACAGAATGGTAAGAGTTGGAAGGGACCTCTGAAGATCACCTTGTTCAAGCCCTAGGTACTCAGAACAGGATTCAGCTGGTTTAATTTTAGCCACCTGGAAGTTACCAGAAGTCACATGGCGTTGAAGAAAGTTGTCTCAGCAATGACAATACTCAGTCTGGGGTTCTATATTCCATTTATCTCCACTGGCCATAGTAGGAGCCCAGCAAGGTATTAACCAAAACTGAAGTTAATTCTCCTCACCATTTGAAGTGTCTGGGGGCACATTGTCTCAATTCTTTCTCTTCTAGTAGCAATGATGGACAAAGAGAGAGACAAAGCTGACTGTGAAGGCAAACATCTCTGCAAAGTTTCCCAAACACACAATAACTCAGCTAAAATGCATCCAGATCAAAGTTACTTTAAAAAATAGTATTAAATAGTAAAAATAGTATTAAATAGTAAAAATAGTATGAAATAGGACCAGGGAAGTGACTGTCCCCCTGGACTCAGCACTTGTGAGTCCACACCTTGAGTGCTGGGTTCAGTTTTGAGGCTCTCACTACAAGAAGGACATTGAGGTGCTGCAGCAGGTCCAAAGAAGGGCAACAAAGCTGGTGAAGGGTCTGGAGAACAGGGCTGGTGAGGAGCAGCTGAGGGAACTGGGGTTGTTTAGTCTGGAGAAAAGGAGGCTGAAGGGAGACCTTCTCAAGCTCTACAACTCCCTGAAAGGGGGTTGGAGCCAGGTGGGGTTTAGCCTCTTCTCCCTAGGAATAAGTGATAGAACAAGAGGAAATGGCCTGAAATTGTGCCAGGGAAGGTTTAGGTTGGACATTTGGAAAAACATTTTTCCTGAAAGAGTCGTCAGGCATTGGAAAAGGCTGCCCAGGGAGGTGGTGGAGTGACCGTCCCTGGAGGAGTGCAAGAAAAGTGCAAACGTAGCACTCTGGGACATGGTTTAATGGCCATGGTGGTGTTAGGCTGATGGTTGGACTCAATGATTTTAGAGGTCTTTTCCAATCAAAACTATTATATGACTCTGATTATTTTTAATTTTTACTCAAAGTAGGTTTTATTTTAAATTTTTGAATTATTTTTATTGAAATGAGGACATATCCCACCCTCAATGTCCTTCTCCTTGCCTAGTCCCCTTTACTGTGAGGGATGTAGAAGGTACCCCTTGCTGGTTTCCATTAGCAGTGAATACAAGTGTGGTTAACTATTATGGTATGTATCTAGACAACACCATGCACTCCCTCCCTACACAGAGCATGTACTCAGAGGCTGTACACACGTGTAACATGCTGTCCTGGCCCCAAATTGCTTCCAGGTTAGGCTGTCTCTTCAAGCCCATTTGCCTTGCTTTTTCTTCTTGGCATTTTCTTGGCCTGGTAGAAATTAGCCAGAAATCCAGCCTGGGTTTAGTGCCTTCTGCTCTCGTTTGTTCCAATTTTTGTCCCCCCTGAACTTTTCCTCTCACACACGTACAATTTATTCCCACACATGGCAGGCATGCTTGCTCATGAATTATTTATACAGCTTTGGGAACTTCTACTTTTCACATAATGAGAAGAAAATGTTTCCAGTGTAGGAGTTATAATAAGAGAGAAATCCAAGAGAGAAATCCAAGCAGGCTGGTGGGCAAGAAGGTGGTAAAATGCCCCAAGTTAAAAATAATGCATTGCTTTTGAATGGCTGAGGAAACATCACACGGGCTTTTCAAAGCAATCATCTACCCTCAGAGAGACTGCTGAGTGGCTAAATTAGGAGCTGATATCTGGCAATGACTAAAGAAGCTTCAGTGTCCCCTATCTTTGACAAAGGTTGGGTAGGATAAACTCACCCAATGTCACGTATACCAACAGCAACATTGCCACCTTCTTGCATGGAGGGAGAAGCTATCCCTTCCTCCTCTGAGTTGAAATGACAGAGCCTTGCTGAGAAGAACAAAACTGACAGCATCTAGAACAACCCCATGAATGTTCCAGGCTTGGGGCAGAGTGGCTGGAAAGCTGTCCAGCAGAAAAGGACCTGGGGATGCTGGTAGACAGCTGGCTGAATGTGAGCCTGCAGAGTGCTCAGGTGGTCAAGATGGCCAAGAGCATCCTGGCTTGTATCAGGAATAGTGTGGCCTTCATGACCAGGGAAGTGATTGTCCCCCTAGACTCAGCACTGGTGAGGCCACACCTTGAGTAGAGGGTTCAGTTTTGGTGCTCTCACTACAAGAAGGGCATTAAGCTGCTGGAGCATGCCTAGAGAAGGGCAACAATGCTGGTGAATGGTCTTGTTGAACAGGTCTGGTGAGGAGCAGCTGAGGGAACTGGGGTTGTTTAGTATGGAGAAGAGGAGGCTGAAGTGAGACTTCATTGCTCTCTACACCTCCCTGAAAAGGGGGTTGGAGTGAAGTGGGGGTTTGGCCTCTTCTCCCTAGTAACAAGTGATAGAAAGAGAGGAAATGGCCTGAAATTGTGCCAGGGGAGGTTTAGGTTGGATATTAGGAAAAATTTCTTTACTTCAAGAGTGGTCAGACATTGGAACAAGCCTCCCAGGGAGGTGGTGGAGTCACCATCCCTGAAGGTGTTCCAAAAATGTGCAGACATGGGACTTTGAGACATGGTTTAGTGGGTTTAGTGGGCATGGTAGTGTTATGTTGACAGTTGGACTTCATTATCTTAGAGGTCTCTTCCAACATCGATGAGTCTATGATTGTATACTGGGGGAAAAACTTATTTTTCCATGGAAAGCAGTCCCTGCCATATTTTAGATCCCTCTGACAAAAGAAGATTCCCATAGGCTGGGACATGGTTTAATGGCCATGGTGGTCTTGGCTGGTAGATGCAACGATCTTAGAGGTCTTTTCCAACCCAAACAAGTTGATTATTCTATATCTTGAAGTCATGCTTCTTTCTATTGTTGATTTTGAGAACACTTGGATCCTCCAGCTTAATGGCTGGAGTAAGCCAGTAAGCAGCTGGGGACCTCCCACCCCTGGGACTTTCATTCTGGTGGAGGAATTGCAATGGGACAGAATGAGACACTGGAACAGGGTATCCAAGGGAGCTGTGGATGACCACTCCCTGGAGGTGTTCAAGGCTAGGCTGGATGAAGCCTTGAGCAACCTGGCCTAGTGAAGGTGTCCCTGCCTATGGCTGGGGAGGCCCATGGTGAGGGGTTGGAACTAGATGATCTTTAAGGTCCCTTCTAACCCAAACCATTCTGATATTCTGCACCCTCCAACAAATGACCTAAAGGCAGAAAAGTGTCATCTCAAGCACTTTAAGGCTGACAAAATGGTAAGAAAGTGAAAACAGCCCTGTGAATGACCAGGACCCCATCAGCTCAGCAGCTGTCCATCCAAACTAGACTTTCCAATCATCTGAGGTGAAAATTGACAAGAATTCAGAAAAGAGACATTTTGTGCTGCTGAAGTTAATAAAAAGAGATTGGAGGCCCAACTCCAAAGAAAGGAAAAGTTGGGTTTAGAGGATTACAGGAGAAGGAAATTGGTGCTTGAACAAACCCTTCAGTCATGGAGTTGCATCAGTTTTGAGGTGTTCAAAATAAGGCTGATACAAAAGGTTAGTATAACTATTCCTTACTGGGGTTTGGACTAGATGACCTGAAAGGTCTTTGCCAAAGCTATTATCAGTGGTACTGTGATACCTTTATAAGGCAGCTTTTGTACTCCAATAACTCAAAAAATGGATGTTCTTTCTAGAATGACATTTGGCAGCCTGCAGATCCTAAAATGGACTAATGGCTTTGACTTTTTGGGGTAGAAAGATTGGTCTGAAAAGTAAAGGGCTGGCTTGTGCTCCAAACTTTTGAACCTTCATTTGCTGGGTGAGAAATGACTCACACACTTCCCCTATCAATAATGATGGTTCAGAAGATGTCATTAAAGTCAAGAAGGTCAACAATTTGTGAACCACAATTTAAGTAAATGGGCTTTGAGAGAAAGCCTTCAAGCCAGCCCATGCCGCAGTGGGCTGACATTAGGTAGACTGATACATTTCTTTGGAGGCTCTAGGGGTATTCAGATATTCTCTCACAGACAGATCTGAACTCAGAGGTACATCTTTTTATGGATTATGGTATTCCTATGGCATTTTTTGGTGGAGGCAAAGATACACACATACAATTTATTGGCTTGAAAGGGAGGCTCCTGTGAGCACAGAGGAGAACAAAAAAAAAGTTGTGGGATGGTGAATGTGACAGCAACTTGTCTGTTTGTATCTCTGGAGCTATAGGGGCTAATTTTGGCTTTGGCTGCATTTAAGATCAGCCTTAGGGCTGCTCTAATATACACCACTTTGGATAACTCCTGAGTCTTTTTTTTACTTAGCGATTCTCAGAGCACTCCCTCAACACTAATTCCTGAGAACTTCCCAGAAAATACAGAATTGCTCAGTATCTCAGCCATCATCAGATTGATGACATTTTTCTCCCACCTTTAAAAGCCATCAAATAAAGACAAGTTTGTAATGCTAAAAGGTTGTAAAAAAACTGAGAGGGACATTACAAGAACAAGCAGGTGTGGGTATAGTGAAGGAGCTCAAAGGGTGGTTAGCTTCACGACCCTCTAGCCCTGTAGAGCTTCAGCAGTAGCTGAGCAGAGCCCCATCCAGCCCATGGTGGCATCTGGCCCAGAACAAATAGCAGCTGTATAAAATGTGTGTGTAGTTTGTTGTTTGGGGTTTTTTTTGGTACAGTTCCTTTGACCTGAATATTTGTCTCAGGGAATTTCAGACAGAATCAAAAGCTGGTCTCACTGTCAAGGTAAGTCATACCACACGTAGCTAATCCTGCATTCCTCCTGCATTCCAGGCACCTACAAAGTCAATGAGAATTTAAGATGCAGAGTGAATACAAGCAGGGCTAGGCACATCATTTGAATATTTTAAGGAATGTTCTTGGATTTTTATAGTTGATGTCATGTTTTCTACCCCATCAATATGGATTAACAATGGTCCAGAGCAGCAGGAACTCATTTCCTATTCATATATGCTAATTGCATGGTGCTGGATAGCAGGGATTTCTTCCTAAACTTAAAGTTTCTTTTTTTTTTTCTTTTTCTTTTAGCAAATGGAAAATAGAAAGAATGTGACTATGAAATATAGAAGAGGATTTCATACAAACATTGAAATATTCAGTACCTCTAAAACTGTACTTCACACTTACAAGAAGCAAGGCCTACAGTTTCTTCTTATACATTTCACGTAGATGCAATCCATCCATCCTTAGCCTGACCTCACCTGAGGTAAGTCTGGGTGGTGGGTTGACCCTGGCTGGATGCCAGGTGCCCATCAAAGCTGCTCTCTCACTCTCCCTCCTCATCTGGACAAGGAAGAAAAAATAAAACGCTGCTCCAGCACGTTCCCCTTCCACAACATGCAGTCCATCAGGAAAAGACTGCTCCATCATGAGTTTCCATGGGGTGACAAGTCCTGACAGCAAATCTGCTTCAGTGTGGTCTCCTCTCTCCATGGGTCTGCTGGTCCAGCAGTGCAGGGTCACAGCCTCCTTCAGGCCTCCACCTGCTTCAATGTGGGGTCCCCCACAGGCTGTGGGTGAATATTTGCTCCAACATTCCCTTCCCTTCCCTTCCCTTCCCTTCCCTTCCCTTCCCTTCCCTTCCCTTCCCTTCCCTTCCCTTCCCTTCCCTTCCCTTCCCTTCCCTTCCCTTCCCTTCCCTTCCCTTCCCTTCCTTCCCTTCCCTTCCCTTCCCTTCCCTTCCCTTCCCTTCCCTTCCCTTCCCTTCCCTTCCCTTCCCTTCCCTTCCCTTCCCTTCCCTTCCCTTCCCTTCCCTTCCCTTCCCTTCCCTTCCCTTCTCTTTTTTTTTTGGTTTTGTTTTGTTTTTTTTTTTAATGTCTTCCCCCCCCTGATTTCTGTCTTTCCATCCAATCCATCTGCCAACACAACAACTGGAACTCCAGAGTTCCATGGGCAGGTCAACACGTAACTATAGAATTTACAGTTTCAGATATTGCCCACAATAAACTTGAGTTTTTTTTCTCCTACTTCCTGATGCCAGCTAGTGACATCTATCATCATTTTGTAGGTCATCACATCATCATATGGCTATAGAATCTGTTTTTCACAAACTCTTTGATTAGATTACTGGTATTAGATTATGGGGGGGTTGCTGCTGCTAAAAGCCTATTTACTTATAATTATGAAAATAGTGCCAGCTAGCTACTACCTCTCTGCACGCTCTGAATTCAGGACACATTCTAGTTATGTTCTTTCATATGACATCTGTCACCTTGGTGTCATTCAGACAAGACATGGAAATTTGGCAGGGGCCATAGCCTGTGTGCATCCCTGGAAAGAGAGATTATGGGGACAGCAAAAGCTTCAAAATCCTCAATGTATTTCCTGGCAGGAAATGGGCTTGATTTTGAAGACCTGGCGAGACTAGAAAAATCTAAGAAGAAACTCAGCCTCCAGCTTCCCCACAGCTCTGGCATGCTGCAGCTCACTCAAGACTCCCAATCCCTCTGCCACATCCTGGAAAATGAGATAGACACCAGCCAGGCTCCTTCTGCCGGCTGAGAAAACCCACAGCAGGAGATTGCCACATATTTTCTGCTCACGCCTTGTACAAGCTTTGAATTGGATATTAGGAAATATTTTTTTGCTGCAAGAGTGGTCAGGCATTGGAACAGGCTGCCCAGGAATGTGGTGGAGTCACCATCCCTGGAGGTGTTCAAAAAACATGTAGACATGGCACTTTGGGATGTGGTTTAGTGGGCATGGTGGTGTTGGGTTGATGGTTGGACTCAATGATCTTAGAGGTGTTATCCAACTGAAACAATTCTATGATTCTACACTGGCACAGGAATCAAAGCAGGGTAGAAATTCTGTCATAATGGATGATATTTAAACTGGAGGAATTCGGGGACAAACATCTTCTTAATATTCATTCTGGAGACAAGGAAAAAGGTAGAGGATGGTTTCAAAAGGAGGAAATGTCTTTATCTCTTGCATAAGAAGCATCTCTTGGTATAGCAACAAGGAGAACAACATTATTTTCTGCTCTGCCAAATTATCAGAACAACAATTGCAAGCACAATTGGACTTTGAAGAAAGAATGAGATAAGAATGCCCAAACCCCACCAGAGCAGCTCAACAGCACCAGCACCTGGTTTGCAAATGAGCATTTGTCTGTCTCTGCCTGCACGTACAGCATTTACCTCCAATCCTAGCAATCATTATTGCAGGTACTGCATTCCCTTAGATAGAAAATAATGTCCCTTATAACTCCTGAGAGATTATTAGGTGTGATTTTCCAGAAAAAATATCATCAAACTTAGGGTAAAACTCCTTTTGACTTGACTGAGAGCAATACCAGCTGGGGATCAGGCACGTCTGAAAATCACATCCAGAAATAACAGCATCTTTTGAAGGTGCAAAGTGTAGTTTTTATTGACATAGTAGTGCTTCTCATTCCACATTCTTCACAAACAGTTGGTAGATCAGTTTCATAGCATGCCTAAGAACACAGAATGTTTTGGGTTGTATGAGACCTTAAAGATCACCTAGTTCCAAGCCCCCTGTTTTCCATTCCTTGCCCAGACATATTAGGACAAGAGGAAATGGCCTCAAGTTGCACCAGGGGAGATTTAGGTTGGAGATTAGAAGAAACTTCTTGACTGAAAGGGTTCTCAAAGACTGGAACAGGCTGCCCAGCAAGGTGGTTTAATCCCCATCCCAGGAGGTGTGTCAAAGAGGCTGAGGTGTGCTGCTGAGGAATATGGCTTAGCTCCAGATATGGTAGAGTTGCAGAATGGTTGAACTTGATGGTCTTGAAGATCTTTTTGAACTGAAACCATTTTATGATTCCATGATTCTTTGAACTTTGAGTGTTTTACATTTTGGAAGAAACAAAAGACATTCCCGGGTCCATTATAAGAACATATTTCTCCATTTTTCCCACGGAATTTTGAAGTTGGAATTGTAAGATTATATTTAAGATAGTATCTAGCAACTCAAAGTTAACAGCTGCACACAGATGTTCCTTGCGGTGGATCCTGAAGGCTTACCTGCAGGTCAAGAGCCGAAATTCCTCCAGAGCCAACCCTGAGCACCCCTGTGCTGCTCCATGTAGGGGACAGAGTCCTTTCTATCACACATAGCAGGAAGACAGTGTTGCTCTGCCTCTAGCTCAACACAGATTTTGGTGTTAATTAGAGGTTTGTGTTCCTGCAGCTTGGGCTTGAAGGTCATATTCTCTGGCACTACTGAGAAGCATGGCCTTGCAAGAGACCTCTTCTACTTCTATGCTTTCTGGAGGGAAAGCTTCCTCTGCTGCTGTTTCTTATGAATCCATAGGCTTTGAGGATATACACAGAGAGTGAAAATTAAATGTGCTACAGCTGTTCCTTCCTATTCTCCAACTCTCTACAACAGTTGAAGCTAACTGCTGCAAACCACATTAGCTACTACTGAAGAATGGCTTTCATCACTTTGTAGTTCAGTTTCCCCCATCAGCATTTGTTGCACCATTAGCTGCTTCTGGTGAAGATTCAATTTAGACCAGTGAAATGCCCATAATGAAGTGGCTCATCCTCCCTTCTCAGGTGGGGTGGGAAGACCAAGGAATGTGGCTGATTCCTACAGCAAAGGCCAACACACTTGAAGCACCTCAGCTCAGCAGTGCCATTCCTACATCAGCATTTTCTATTCATTTGGTGTCCCAGTCATGAACGCCCCTCAGTGACCTCCTGAATTACAACAAACTCTGAGCTTTTGAAAACAAAACAGCTTCACCAAACATAGAAGAGTTTGGAGCCTCCAACTTTGGAGGCTGAACTGTGGCAAGGTGACACCCCCAGCTCATGTTTCGAACAATGGAAATGAGATGTGCCTTTAAGGCTCCTGAGTGAGAAGGGCAGGTAGGATATCTACCTCTGGTTCTCCTCAGAAAGTTCAGTGTGCAGAGGGTGGTCTTTTTGGAAGTCTGAATCTGCAAAAAATGAAGTTGGTGATGACCTTCAGTTTCTGATATACCCTCAAGAACTTTTTATTCCTTGGACAAAATTGCTCCACCCCTCACTTAAGAAAAAAAATAACAATTATTTTTGGAGACACAGATGTTTGTCTGAACCTTCTGTTAAAGAAAGAACTATGACTAACCTAGAAAGAGATGGTAGCACCAGGAGAAGCTTGTTGCTTCTGCTGGGTGAAGTTTTCATTCATTTATCTGACAACAAAAATCCAAAAGAATTTCAGCAGAAAAAGCTTTTCTTCTAAAAATGTCCCATTTTCCCAAAAGGACATTTACATCCACAGACCAGTCAAATTGAGCAAATTGTTCCATTTCCCTCTATTTTTAGACACAAATCTTTTGCTGAGCTCAGTGGGGTTCTAGATGAAGGAAAGGACTTGTTCATGGGGGAACTAATTGCAAGGAAAGAGTCCTGAAGTGAAAATACCTCACCTGCCACCTGAGGTTGGAGTTGAATAGCTGGTAAAGTCTTCAAAGCAGGTTTTGTGGAATTACAGGACTAGATTTTCAGGCAATGGTGCTCCATCTCCAGCATCAGCTGGAATTGCTTGTTCTGAAGGCTTCTGGAAACCAGGGCTTTCATATCAGAGAATGTTAGGGGTTGGAAGGGACTTCAAAATATCATCCAGTCCAATCCCCCTGCCAGAGCAGGATCACCTAGAGCAGATCACACAGGAATGCATCCAGGAGGGTTTTGAATATCTCCAGAGAGGGAGACTCCATAACTCCCCTGGACAGCCTGTTCCAGTGTTCTGTCACCCTCAGTGAAAAAAAAATTTTTCATGTTTCCATGGAAATTCCTATGCCTCAACTTCCACCCACTGCCCTTTGTCCTGTCACTGGGCATCACTGAGAAGAGCCTCTTGGCACTCACCCTTTACATATTTGTAAACATTAATGAGGTCATCTCTTAGTCTCCTCTTCTCCAGACTAAAGAGCCTCAGCTCCCTCAGTCTCTCCTCATAGGGAAGATGTTCCACTTCCTTAATCATCTTTGCAGCTCTGTGCTGGACTCTTTCAAGCAGTTCCCTGAGGTCCTTCTTGAACTGAGGGGCCCAGAACTGGACACAATATTCCAGATGGGGCCTCACCAGGGCAGAGTAGAGGGAGGAGAACCTCTCGACCTACTAACCACACCCTTTCTAATACACCCCAGAATGGCATTGGCCCTTCATATTTTATTTTACACATCATACCTTTAAGAATAGTTACCTGGGGAAGCTGTTATAAAATGGGGGGGAAAACCCTCTAAGGCAATTTTTACTTTCCTTAAATATCTGTAAAAACCAATCAACCAACCAAACAAAACCCCCTGCCCTGTGTTAAGTCATTCTCCTCCAAATAACCAAGGTGAGGTTTGCAGGCAAAGTTTTAGCATCTTAAGTTTAAGGTAGTTAAAGCATATGAGAAAACTTGCACACAACTTTAGTAGGCTAATGCACTTGTTGAAAACTGAAGAGAAGGTTTAATTGAGCATACAACCATGCCAACTTGTCACTCCTGGAGCAAGTGGTGTCTGCACACTAGGGCTGATAAATGTTGCTGCAGCTTGTCTGAATAAATCCTGAATTTTCAGGGGAAAGGGAACCATCCAGCATTTTTCTGGCACCTAAAAGATCCTGTGGATAATGGAGGACCTTTGAGATGTGCAGTGGATTCAAGCCTGTGTGGGAAGAGAAGGGAAACCAGCCCAACTCAATATTTTAGCTTTGGTCCAGATGATGCAATTGGCTTTCTGTAGGTTTCCTCCTGGGATCCTAGTTAACCTGAACAAGTCTTATGAGGAGAGGCTGAGGGAATTGTGGTTGTTTAGTCTGGAGAAGAGGAGGCTGAGGGGACACCTCATTGCTCTCTACTACTCCCTGAAAGGAGGTTGTAGTGAGGTAGGGGTCAGTCTCTTCTCCATGGTATCAGGTGGTAGAACAAGAGGAAATGGTCTGAAATTGTGCCAGGGGAGATTTAGGTTGGACATTAGGAAAAGTTTCTTTCCTGCAAGAGTGGTCAGGCATTGGAACAGGCTGCCCAGGGAGGTGGTGGACTCACCATCCCTGGAGGTGTTCAAAAAATATATAGAAATGGCACTTTGCTGCTTGTTTTAATGGCCACTGTGGTATTAGGCTGACAGTTAGACTTGATGGTCTTAAAGGTCTTTTCCAGCTGAACCAATTCTATAATTCTATGAAGCCAACAGTTTCCACAGAGCTACAGGTTGCAAAAGTCAGAACTTTAGTTGCTAAGAACTGAGGATGAGGAGCACTCATCAGAAAAAAAAAAACATAGCAGTTGGGTGAGGAAATAGAGGATACTGGGTTTGGTGATGATACAGCCGAACATCTAAACCAGTGTAATGCACTTGTCAACATAATTGCAGTTGTTTGCCTGATGATCCTACTAAGTGTTACAATTTCTTCCCCCCCCCCCCCACTTTTTTTTTTTTTTAGGTAATTTTAGAGTGTATTTTTTAAGCAGTTATATATGGATTATAAAGGAAATTGGTAAATTACCATCTAAATACCATTCTGAAACAGTTTTTTAAACTGTAAGCAGCTATGATAGCCTCAAACCTTCCTCCTACCTGCTTATAAACACCAAGGGTTCGTGCTTGTAATTGCAAAAGAAAGAGAGGCACATAGTCTCCAGAAAACAAAAGTACATCTCTCAGAAAACCATCTTGTAGACTGTTGTCCATAGCACAATAGCTGCTGGACCTAAAAAGCCAAGGGCTTCATGGTCCACCTGCAGTGAAAGTCTAGGTAGACAAAATCGGCAGGGGAAAGGGGCATGAGGAGTCCTGGAAAAGTGAAGTGGTTTGCTGAGCTTGCCCAGGGTAAGGCAATAGCACAGCTGGAAAGAGAACAGTGTTTGGAGAGTAGTACCTCCCCCAACAGGCTGGTGCCCTACCTGCTTGCTTCCTTGTTGATGTATTTCTAGCACACTTGTGGACATGGTACCCTGGTGCCAGCTACAACCCAGACAGTCTTTACTTTGAGAGTGGCAGAGCCCTGGACCAGCATTCCCAGAGAGATTGTGGAGTCTCCTTCTCTAGAGACTTTCAAAACCTGCTTGGACATGTTCCTGTCAGTGGCTTACCTGCTTTAGCAGCAGGGTTGCACTAGATGGTCTCCAGAGGCCCCTTCCAATCCCTACCAGTCTGTGATTCTGTAGTTCTGTGATTCTGTGATTCTATGTTTCTGTAATTCTAAGTTTCTATGATTCTGTGATTCCATGATTCTATGATTCTGTGATTCTGTGATTCTAATACTCTGTGATTCTGTGATTCTAATGCTCTGTGATTCTATGTTTCTGTGATTCTGTGGTTCTATGATCTGTGTTACCTCTTGTCCAGGAGATGCCTGATTCTCCAGCTCCATGGTAGTGCTGGAGCTCTGAGCTCCAGCATCCCTAGGAGATGGTGGGTGTAGAAGAAGTTCTGTGGACCTGCCCCTGTTTCTTTCCTCCAGGACAGACAGATCTGCATTCCTGGCAGTTCAAAGGGCCCCACTGGAAGCAAGAGCTCAAGCTGCACTCTGCAGGGTGCAAGGAAGGAGCATCCTCATGCTGCTATGGAAATCCAAGGCTCTCAGTCTGGCAATGCTTCACACACAGAAGGATCCAACCTTAATATCACCAAACAACAACTCATTAAGAGATTCATGTGTGAGATTGAGCAGTGCATTGGACACACGCAGGCTGTGCAAAAATCAGTTAACTTGCAAATCTCATCTAGACTGGGTTTTTCTTTTTGCTTTCCCCCCATTAAGACATTTGCATATTTAAAAAATACAATCACAAAATAGCACACTAGCAGTTTTGCTGTCAAATAAATACCTTGTAAGTACAAGGATTTCTTTTCCCCCCACCATCCCCACTCTATTTATCTTTTGCTTTAAATCCTTCCCCTCCAGAAACAACAGAAATCTAGCCTCTGGAGCCTGTTTATATAATGGGGATTTCTGTCACTTCAAGACAAATGGCATTTGCAAAGTTCCAGGGAAGCACCTGTATTAATTGTATTTCCTCCTCATGCCTCCCTTTTGTTTGCAATAAAAGAATTCATCTCAGGTGAGTTAACCTTGCTTTTTAGAGAGGGCACCTGCACTTATCTTAGTGCTTATTGTAAATCAAAACATGTTGAGCCTTTAAAGCAGGGAAATAAAGAGGTGCTGACAAGAGGGTATGCCAATAGGATTAGGAGCTTTTCTCACTGCTTGTATTATCAGGATGGAGAATTGAGTCACATTAAATTACAGGGGGGTGGGGGGGAAGTGGTATTCCCAGAAATTCCACAGATTGACTTGCTCCTTCAGTATAGGAGGGGCATTCTGTGTTTGGTGAGATTTAAAAAGAATTTAAAAAAAAAAAAGAAAGAAGGAAAAAAGAAAGAAGAAGAGAAAAAGACACCTCCCTTTTAGCCTTAGGCATCTATAATTGACCAAGATTTTTTCTGCTTGTGATTTGATCCATCCAAACCTTGTTAGAGGCACTTGCCCCCAACTGAGACCAAGGCTGAGGTGAATAAGAATGAGGTGACTCACTCACATGTACTATACATGCATTCACATCTATTAGGATAAATGACATGTCATTCAATTTAAGCACAGGCAACTGGAGATTGTCATATTTTGAAAATGACAACTGTTATTTATTTATTGAGAATATTTATACAGGTTCTTCCTAGGTACAGAGAATGCATTTTTCAGCAGCTCCTTGCCACATCAGGCAGTTGCACAAAGACCACAGAGGCAATTCCACAGACAAAACGAAGCCAGACAACCAGGGCTGGACCATCAGGGATAAAATGGTGGGGAAAACAAAAAAGAAAAAAAGGCACCAAAGGCATTAAATTCATGGGTTTATGTGGTCGTTTCTAAAAGTGGTGCTCTGATCCCTGCTATATTAATGAGGTGCTGCAGAAAGCAATGTTAGGTGGCACCGAGCAACCTGATTTTGGTGGCAACAGGATTTAGACAGGTTTTTATGGGGGTTTTTTTATGTGATTTAGCCCAGTTTTTAATTTTTTTTTTTTTTTGTGTAATTTAGCCCAGTTTTTAAGTTTTTAACATGATTTAGCTCAGTTTTTTAAGAATAAGGAAAATTAAGGAAAAAATCTGGTTTCCTGGATTTGAAGGCAGGGAGGAGATGGGAAGGAGAGAATTGTCTTCTCTTGTCCTCAGTGTCATGCATCCTTCTCTCTCAAACAAACCAAAGATAAGAGATCAATTGAACTTCATCAGACCTGCTTTGTTCTTCCTGTCAAGTACGTGTGAGAAGGTGGGGCAAGAAAACAAGACATTGGGTGATGCTGCTTTGGCAGTGGGGTTGGACTAGATGATCTCCAGAGGTCCCTTCCAACGCCTAGCATTCTGTGATCCTGTTATCCAATTTCATTTCTGAACAGGAGAAAGCCTCAAATCTATTCCAGCTTGCCAGGCATAGCAAGAGGCTCATAAAGAGGTTTGGACATACTGCTGACTATGCATGGAGGAGGACATGGATGTGGGCCAACTTGTCCTCTCCTGCAGTTAGATCCCACAACACGTGCTCCATGTGGCATGGTAGAAAATAGAGGGAGGTCATGTCCATCCTCATACCTGCACAGCAGCATGCACACCTGCAGAGCAGCATGCCTGCTCTGCTGGCTAGAGGCAGGATTTGCAAAATTTTTTTCATTCCTCTTTTTCTTTGTTTTCATCCAAGTCAGCTTGAAAAATTTTGTTCTTCAGCTGGAAAGAGGTGACTGAGGTCCAGATTGTTTGGATCCACCCAGAATGAGATGTTTCTGAAATCCTGGGCAGGTCTATATGAGGAAAATAAATTAGTTCTGTTAATTAAATACTCAAATTTATATTTTATTTCAGAAAATCAAAAGGTTTTATAGAGGGAAGGTCCCATCAGGTTTGGCTTTTCTGAATTGGTCCCCCTCTGTCTTATGGCTGTGTGTGGGGCTGAAATTTCCTCTTGAATTCATCTGGAATTTACAAATATTTTCCTTTGCCTACCACTATGTTTTTAAGGAATTTCTTTAACATCTGACAAATCTCATGAATCACCTCTGCAAAAGGAGCTATGGAAATCTGGTGCAGGGGTGCAGGACCCTTTTTCTCCCTTAGCCATAGTCCTTGTGTCCTCCAGAGGTAATGACCCTCACTAGTGCTCTGCCTTTGCATGGCAATCCCTGGGCGGGAGGAGAAGAGTGGTCATGGGAATAGCTTTCCTCTCCCATCCACTTCCCATGAACCTGGAAGCCATCTGCTTGGTTTGACATGAGAAGCTCCAGGGTACCTTTGAGTTCTACCCATTGCTCAGACCCATAGCTAACACCTCTTGCTTGAAACGTGCCACTAGGTACCAAGTTGTAACAGCAGAAAATACACCCTGCTAAATGAAGGCTTTCGTGGTTGTAGGGATAGGGCAGCCTCACTCAGGCACAAGTGAAGCAAAAGCATTGGGCCAGCCAGAGAAATTCAGGGAGGCTGCCTTCTAGGGAAACCAGATGGAAACAGCTTCTTGGGCAGTTCCCAAGGTTTTAACAAGGATATTGCAATTTGTTAAGAGTTAATATGAAATTGTTAGAAATTAACTACTAAATAAATGCAGAGATGTGGTGCTGAGGGACACAGTTTAGCACCAGACTTGGTAGAGTTAGAGAATGATTTGACTCAATGATCTTAAAGGTCTGACTCAATGACCTTATTAAAAGTCTTTTCCAACCAAAATGATTCTATGAAATGGTACCACAGAGAAGCTTCTAAGTTGCCTAGTTAATCCTGGAGCTGGGAGAAGTTATGCAGATAGTTAGAAAGATAGTTCCATTACTTACAATGGTTTACTGCAGATCAGTAGCCTTAAATTCCAAACAATCAGCTGGCTCAGAAATATCAGCTGCAACACCAAAGGTGACTCATTTGATACAGAAACCTCACCCAGTGAGTGCCTGTTTGCAAAAGCCACTTACCTATGAAAACTGAGCTGCAGATCCCTGCCCCATGCTTCATGTTTTCATAGAATAGTCTGGGTTGGAAGGGACCTCCAAAGATCATCTAGTCCAACCCCCTCTGCAGTAAACAGGGACATCCTCAACTAGAACAGGTTGCCCACAGTCCTGTTGAGCCTCACCATGAACAGCTCCAGGGATGGGGCTTCAATTACCTCCCTGGCCAACCTGTTCCAGTGTTCCACTACCCTCATGGTAAAGAACTTGCTCCTAACATCCAAAGACACCTGATCATGGATTCTTTTTTTCTTACCTTTTTTTCCAGGGATGTGTTCTCTTCCAGCAGAGGAGCAGCTGATGGAAAACTGCTACAATCATTTATAAGGCCCAAAATCATAGAATCATTGGAAAAAAGGAAAAAAATGTAGGCAATGTCTTATCTCAGACGTCAAGGTTCAGAAAAAGTTACATTTGTGAAAACTTTTGTAAGGTTGATTGTTTAAAGGTTCTGTACAGCTCTTGGGCAGCAGTTGATGGAATGACCTTTAAAGAGAAGGGAATGCCAGAAGGAAACAGTTCAGGTTTTGCATCCTTTTGGGAAGTATTTTTGCCTACCAGGAGGTTTTGAGGAATATAGATTTGTTACTATCCTGGAAACGCCCTTCTTATTTTAGTCTATTCTGAGCAATGCTTGAATGAAAATACACTTTTTAATGTTATTAGTTTCTCAGTAATTCCCAACATCTGCTGTCCAGCCCATAAGCTGCATTCCATCCCCAAATAAACTCACAGAATCCTTACAAAATTAATCATCTTTTCACCGTTGGCATAGTTGCCTGGGTATTAAATTCTGCCCTGCCATGTGCAGCTTTGTGATGTGATTACCCTGGTATCACCCAGTTGTGACTGTATCATGTGTCAGGGATGTTTTGTGACAATCTCCTGTGCCAATGATATGTAGTCATCTGAGAAGATAGACAAACTTTTTGGGGTTTTGGGAGAATCAGAAAAAAAAAAAAAAGGAGATTGATTTCAAAGTGTAGGTACTAAAGATTTCCTTACCAGAAAATTACTCGGATGAGACTCACAGCCACTTCTAGAAAGCCTTGCTGTGGTCTTTCTGTAGATCCTGTTGTAAAATCTATAAGACAGTTAATTGAAGAATTTATCAGAAGCATCCTAGCCAGGAGTTCTTCAAAGCACTTCAAAACTCCTGTTTGGCACAAAGCAAACCACCTGTCAATATTTCAATTACCGCCCTCCCCGCCTGACCACACTCCAATTGTTTTCCAATAATTATTATGATCATCCATCACAAGGCCAACTGGCTGCTTCAGGGTTTAGGTGAGAGGCAAAGAAATGAAAGAAAGAAAAAAAAAAAAAGGAAAGCCCAGAAAACCCACCAGGTCCTTTGTGCAGATCTTTCCTCAGGGCAGCTCCTTATTTGAGCAGCTGCTGGTGAGGCACAAATCAGGCCCAGAGCTGAGCCAAGCCTGGAGAGTGTGGTGCATCCTGATTTCTATGGGGGGGGGGGGGGGTTTGTTGTTGTTGGTCCTAATTTGAGTCCTGCACATGACCAGCTGCTTTCCCTACTGGAAATAATTTCTCTAAATTAAAGGTTGCTGCAGTGTTTCAAGCCTGTCAAAGATCTCTTGTTGGACAGGCTCCTTAAAAAAAAAGAAAGAGTCAGTGTCTTGAGTCTTAGCCTTTAAGAGCCAGGTTGTGCTTGATGAAAGGGCTGGAAAATCATTTGCCAGTCAGGATGTTCTTCTCTGTTAGATTTTGTGGCAAGAAAATATTTCAGTTTTGCTTTTGTTTTATGGCAATAAATGGCTTGGATCTATTGTTATTTATGTGGCTTTATTCTCAGGAACAAACCCAAACAACACAGAGCAAACAAACAAACAAACCCAACTAAAAATCATGAACCACCCTACTAATACTGCAAAACATCTGGAAACATTCTAGCTGTGATGGGAGCTAGTCCAAGGCAACCTAGGAACACGGAACAATTCTGACCTACTCTCTTACCTTTTTGCACTGATTTCATAGAATCATAAAGGCTGGAAAAGACCTCTAAGATCAACAAGTTCAACCATCAACCCAACACCACCATGTTCACTAAACCATGTCCCAAAGTGCCATGTTTACACACCTCTTGAATTCCTTCAGCAATAGTGACTGCACCAGCTCCCTGGGCAGCCTGTTCCAATGCCTGACCACTCTTGCAGGAAAGAAATTTTTCCTAATCTCCAATCTAAACCTTCCCTGGTGCAACCCCACCACTGCCCTGTGCAGACCATAAGCAGTACTTCATGGAAGGTCATTGACTGTATAAAGGATAGCTGGAAGCATTTTTAAAGCACATGGTCACTTAAAGTAGTCCCAACTAGACGTTCCCCTGTTTACTACAGGGAGTTGGACTAGAGGACCTTTAAATGTCCCTTCCAACCCAAGGCATTCTATGATTCTATGTTAGCTGCTAGTGTATGACTAGCTCCTGGCTTCTCCCAAATGCTCTGCTTGGTTTCTTTTGTGGGATTAGGCAAAAGAACGTTGGCAGCTGTGATATTTTTGAAAGAAACTACACATATGAGGGTGATGAGACACTGGAATGGGTTGCCCAGAGAAGTTGTGGATGCATCATCCCTGAAAGTCTTTAAGACCAGGCTGGATGAGGCTTTGAGCAACCTGGGCTAGCAGGTGTCCCTGCCCATGGCAGGGGGCTGGAACTACATGATCTTTAAAGTCCCTTCCATGTCATGCCCTTTTACGATTCCCTGATATGTACTTCTTGAGGTCAGGAGTTCCATTGTGCAGACCTTTGCAAAGCTGACTGTAGGAAACCCACTTTCAATTGCAGTTCTGCTGGCAGTGCACAAACAGCAGATGAGATTCTAGATACTTTTCTTGTGCTCAATTTCCGTGGTTTTGGGTTTGTTTTTTTTAATGCATGCCTTTAAAAAATGCAATTATAACAATACTGTATTTATATCAGTTGACATGTGAAATCTGAGTTCCCTCACATAAATTGTGTAATTTAGTCAAATGGTGCATTTAGCAGAAGTTGTTTAAGGTTATACCATTAATTCCTGAAGTTAAGGTGCATCACATGGTAAACAGGCTCCAACCATGGTTGATTTGCAGTCTGCAAGAAGATTTACCATAATCCATTTGTCATTTATCATAATAGTTTACAATTCACTCCTGTTGCTGTCACCTTCCTCCTCTGCCACACTACACTTCTTCACCTGACCTCTGCTCGCCCACTTGTTGTCTACTCTGAGCCACTTTGAAGTTTCCTTCTGCTTGCTTGAGCTCCTGCTAAGTGACATTGCTCTGTTGAGCCATCCTTCGATTGTTCCTTCTTTGATCACTTCAAATTGTCTCACACTTCGAGCTAGTTCTGGTTTCAAATTAGGCAGCTCCTTAAGTGCTCTGCTGAACTTGGATGTCCTTTGTGTAATTCAGTTGAATCCTTTCCCTGCCCTGTAGTCTCCTCTCACTGTCTCATGATAATTAGCACCGTTCTCTGATACAGGCTCTTCCAGAAAATGTCCATTCTGCAGTCACTTTTCTTGTTGAACTGCTGGCAAAAGGTCATTAACTTGTTTGCCACGTTCTATTCCTTGTTGCCAATGAACTATTCCCCACAAACCAAGGGTCAAGATTTGCCCTAATGTACAGTTGATAAGCCCCTGCTGCAGCAGCTGCAATCTCTGCACTTGGACCACACCATCAAGTCTAAATGTACACCCAGCAGTGGGATAATGACACAGAGCCACCACCTCACCTTCCATTGAGATGAGGTTTCAAGGACTGAAGCTAATAGCTAGTGCACAAGCTATCAAAATTATATTTACACCCACAGTTATTGCTCTTTCTGCTCAAGCCTTTCATCCAAGGATCTCAGCCAACATTACAAATACTAAGCTGAGCACTTTCCACTAATGCTGCTTCAGTCTCCAAGGTTTCCACCTTTAATGCCACCCACCTCTCCTACAGCTTTGATTTCTTTTCTCACCTTTTCCACCACTCTGTTCCTTCCAGAGCTTACATACACCTTCCCTGTTTCTACTCACTTTGCAATAAAATTCCTGATTTCTGTCACTATCTCTGGGTTCTTTTCATCCTGCATCTCCAACACAGGATGTCCACCACCAACCATTTACTTCAGCAGCCCTCTGGCCATCCTCACTGCTCTTTGCAGATGCAGACAGAGCATCAATCTTTCCCCATTCTGCCTCACAGAGCAAAGGAGTTCTTTACCCTGCTGCAGGCACCAGTGGTCCCCACTGGGCTGGCCAAGGAGCTGCCATCCCACCAGGGGTGAGCAGGGCTGAATGTCTACACTTGCCAGCAAACCTCTTTGCCCACTGTTAAGGGCAAGCAAATTTCCTTGTGTAGTGGAGGTGCTGGAGCTGCTCAGTGAGTGGTTCCTATAGCAACTGTATCCAGGTGAAATCTTCTGCAAGAGCTCCCCTTCCCCCTTCCCATTCCCCACCTTTCCTCTCTTTGCAGTGGATTTTCATGGCAGGGGGTGAGCAGAAGGGATGCTAACCAGAGGATTTAACTGCTTTGACTGACCCACCTAATCTGCCTGGTGGCTCATTGGCCAGCCAGATATCAGTGACCACAAATGATCAGTATGTATGGACTGAGGAAACACCTTCATTTTGTGGAAGGAGAATATCAACTGATTTTTAAGGCTTTGCAAAGGTCTTTATCTGCCACCTTTGTTCTATTGTGCTCATCACCCAGGTCCTGCTCTGTGCCCAGCAGCCCTGACACAGAAATCACCTCCTTCTACCCTGGCAAAATTATAATGGAGTGCCAAGTAAGGGGCTGAAAAAGGTCTCTGGGGTGCAAGGAAGAAAATTCTCCAGAACAAGTTGATGCAGCATCTGAGAGGGGAAAATACAGACATCCCTGCTGTGAAGGGAAGGCAAGGAATGGAGGACTTCACCTGGTATTTCCATTCAGTTTCAATGATGGGTACAATGACCACACACAAAGATCCTCTTTCAAGTCTTACCGTGTGCAGGTAGAAGGGACTCCCAGCTACCCAGGGTTCAACCAGCAAAGCTGACAGGCTAAGCACAGATCAGCATCCCCAGCCCTTTATCTAAGCTAGCTGGCTTTGCTGGAGAGACACTTAAGGAGTGCCCAAACCCAGCCTTTGGCATCACAGCTGGAGGACAACATTCGGTGATGTGGTGTGGGAGCAAACAGCTCTTGGGATGGGGGAACCAGTCACAGAAGAGCTGATTTCACAGCCTTATTCAGTGATCAGAGCAAGTCCTCTAGATAATAACAGAGCTTAGGAAACAAGATCAGCTTGGCCAAAATTAAAAGCAAGAAGGTTACTACACATCCCCTTCATTAGGGTCTTTGCATAAAGTACTGGACTTTCAGTTTTTCTCTCCAGCCATAAGGGTGAGAAATACACTCTGTATTCAAGCAAAAAGTTAAAGTTACAGAATCATAGAGTTGTTTAGGCTGGAAAAGATCTTTCAGATCATTGAGTCCAACCATTCTCTAATTCTACCAAATCTGGTGCTAAACCATGTCCCTCAGCATTACACCTCCATGACTTCTAAGTATTTCTGGGGCTGATGATTCAATCACTGCCCTGAGCAGCCTGTTCCAGTGCTTGACAACCCTTTCAGTGAAGAAATTTTGTTTGAATGAATCAGAAAGCAATTTAAAACTGCTCCTATTGCCCAGAGAGAAGTTGCTACATCCATTTTCAAGGAGGCACAACAATATACAGGGACCCAACAATCATGTGAAACTTTCTACCAAGTTTCCAACCCTAGAACTGCTCCAGCTCTGCCACGGTGCCTCACAGTGAGATATTGGCTACAATCAGCTGACTAATCTAACATGGAGAGAAAGGCTGTGCCAACACACTTACCACTTGCCCTCTCATGGGGAGAGGGATGAAATTTATTTGTGGTTTTTGGTTTTTGTTTTTTGGGTTTTTTCTCCTCAGGGTTCTCTCCTTAGGTCTTTGAAAGAACCTCTTTTAACTTTTAGAAACTTTAGGTAGACCATATCATACTGACCTGACTCATTCTATGGGATCACAGGATAATCCAGGCTGGGAACAATCTCAGGAGATCTTGATCCAAGCTCTAGCTCACAGCAGGGTCATCTCTGAGATCAGATGAGGTTGTTCAAGGCCTTACTCAGCTAAACCTTGAGCCTCCCTGGGATGGAGACTGCACAGACTCCCTGGGCAACCTCCTCAAATGCTTCACCTAAGCTCTTTGACAAGGACTGAGAAGGATCAATCCAATGACATTTTAGGAGGCTTCACAATGGGATGGGGTATATCTAGTGATAGAAAACATCTGGCAGGATTCACTGGCTATGGGTTGCTATCAGGACATGAGCAGAAAGATGTTACTGTCAGTGAGGGAAGGGAAGATGTAGAAGGAGAGATCAAGGAGAGACCAAGGAGACTATGCTAAAACTAACTCAAAATCATTGCAATTGGATCTATTAAATTTGAAACTGAAAAAAAAAAATCAGATACCTCCTAAAGTCTGGTGCTCTTAGTTCATAGGCTGCCACTGCATCTCCAAAGTGCAAAGTCCTCTTGCTTGTGAGAGGAAACAGGGATTTGGAAAACTACAGGAAGATAAATCTGGATGAGAATCTGTAGAACACGTAAGGGAGTTACTGAATGATCTTTAAAACTACCTGAAAATAACTCAAAGTCTCTGCTGAGCTGAACTGTGCTGGCAGCTCTCCCCAGGGACTGCCACCCTGGGGTAATTGCAATGTACCACATGTTGCTTGACACGCTGGGGAACAGGAGGAGCAGCACAGCTGCCAGAGGCTGAGAAGCAAAAGCCCCAGACAAGGGAAAAGGAGAGACCTAGGGCTTGTTTAAGGACAATGTGGCTGCTGCCAGCCTCATCGTCTCCCATTTAGTTCTAAAATAATTTTTTTTTTTTTAAATTGCAACAATGAAGCATGTGATGAACCCATTGCTGTCACAAAGCAAGGGACAGAGCTCCAGCTAAGTATGGTGTTTCAAGCCATATTTAGAATCATAGAATCATTAAGGCTGGAAGTTCATCAGGTCCAACTTTTTACCCAACACCTTCATGACCACTAAACCATGTCCTGAAGTGCCACATCTCTTCGTTTTTTGAACACCTCCAGGAATGGTGAGTCCACCACCTCCCTGGGCAGCCTGTTCCAATGCCTAACCACTCTTGCAGGAAGGAAATGTTTCTTAATATTCAACCTAAACATCCCCTGACACAGCTTGAGGTCATTTGCTCTTGTTCCATCATTAGTTACTTGGGAGAAGAAGCCAACACCAGCCTCAAAATCGTTTTAGTTAGCTGTAGAGAGCAACAAAGTCTCCTCTCAGCCACCTTCATTTCAGGCTGAACAACCCCAGCTCCCTCAGCCTCTCCTCATGAGACCTGCGCTCCAAACCCCTCACCAGCTTTGCTGCTCTTCTCTGGACCCACTCCACCACTTCAATGTCTTTCTCATATTGCAGGGCCCAAAAGTGGACACAGTAGAGTCATACCATGGTTGAGTAATATAGAATCATGGAGTCATAGAATTGGCTCAGTCAGAAAAGGCCTCTAAGATCATCAAGTCCAATCGTCAAACCAACACCATCCTGGCCACTCAACCATGTCCTGAAGTGCCATGTCTACACTGTTTCTAGAGTTATTAGAGCCAGACAATGGCTGCAGAGTCCTGACACTAGTTATGATCTGAGTAAAACCAAGAAGCACTCTCCAGGTGCAGCAGGGAAAATGAGACAGCAGTAAGCAGCTGGTCTGGGAATCTCAGTGTGTTATAACCATTGACTACCCCAGACACGTGCTGACCTTCACATGAGCCGAGTGCTCCAAAAGGAGACAGCACAACCTCATCCTCCATGTCACCAGACTCTGCCCAGTGACTCTTGCCAAAGTTGGGACTTTGAGAGGGCAAGCAGAAGAAAAACATCCTTATTTGGTGCAGGTTTATGGTTAAGACAGGAAATAGAAACAGCAAATATATGTCCTGGGGAAGAAATGCTGTTCTGGCAGTGGTGTAGCTATGCAGACCCCTGAGCTCCAGGCTGAGGTGGGACTCCACAGTGATGATTGACATGAGAGGAAGGTTACAAGATCTCTGCTTTTTCCACCTAGAAAAATATGCCAGCACCATTTTCCATTTATGTGGGACCAGCAAGGGGAGAGCTGGGGATAGGGGAGAAGGGGGCTCCTGGGAAATGGAAAGCAGCAGGAGAGCTGGATTTGCTTTGCTATGCTATGCAAATAGAGCCAGCAAGCATGACTCTAAGTCTCATTTCTTGAGAAGGCTCCTTTCTACCAGCCTGACAGTGTATATCCATGCCCTTCAAATCAGAATCTTGCCAGTTCATTTTTACAACTCACCTGCCTCCTCACCACCAACACATGATTGTTTGACTGTTGAACAATGCCTAGAGATGTGCAAATAAATGCAAATTTTAAAAATGCCAAAACTCCCCAAAAGGAGGGATTGCCAATTTTTTTGTTTTTTTCACTTGCAGCAGCCAAGCTGGTGCCACCAGGTTCATCCTACACACCTATGGTGAGGAGCAAGAGGAAGGCATAACCCAAGCTTTGGATCACACAACCACAGGAGCACAGGATGGTCTGGGTTGGAAGGGACCTCTGAAGGTCATCCAGTCCAACTCCCTCTGCACTAAGCAGGGGCAGCCTCAACTAGATCAGGTTGTCCAGAGTCCTTTCAAGCCTCACTTTGAATATCTCCAGGGATGGGGCCTCAACTACCTCCTTGGGGAACCTGTTCTGACATCCCACTACCCTCATAGTGAGAACTTATTCCCAACATTCAGCCTAAATCTGCCTTTCTCTAGTTTGAAGCCATTGCCCCTTGTCCTGTCACTGCAGATCTTTGTAAACAGTCTCTCTCCATCCTTCTTGCAGCCCCCTTCAGGTACTGGAAGGCTGCTGTTAGGTCTCCCCAGAGCCTTCTCCAGAAGCACTGCACCATGCACATGTGCTATGTGCCTGTGAGAGGAGTGACATTTGGATTCAGCTATGCTGGAAGCCTGCCATGGCTAAGGGAAAAATTGTGTGAAATGACTGGAATCAAAGAGGAGCCTTTCATGTACCTTGGCTTTTTAACACATGTTTTTGGCTTGGCAGCTGAGTAACTTTATGGACTCTGAAGAACATACATAATTGTTTTGACACAGAGGGAGCAGAGAGTGAGAAATTGCCATGAATGCAGCCAAACATTTGCTTTTTCTGAGCAGTTAGCCATGAACTTCCTCTAAGCTCCTGGGAACTGATCAGGGAGATGTTTTTTTCTGCACAGCACAGACTCTCTATAGGTGTTTGCCTGGTGTGTTGGCAGCAAGTCCCACTGGATTTCCAGACACAGTGCTGGAGATCTCTGCATCATCATGAGAGAGCCTCAAGCTCACAGAATGACAGAATGCATTGGGTTGGAAGAGGCCTTCAAAGGTCATCTTATCTAAAACCCTGGCAGTGAGCAGAGACATCTCAAACTAGATCAGTTTGCTCAGGGCCCCATCAAGTTTGACCTTGATTGTCCCTGGGGACAGGACCTCAACCACATCCCTGGGCAGCCTGTTCCAGTATTTCACCACTCACTGTGAAGCACTTCCTCCTTATGTCCAGCTAAAGCTGCCCTGCTCCCCTTTCAAACCACTGCCCCTCATCCAAATGCAAGCCCTTCTAAACAGTTCACAAAGTGCACGTCACAAAGGTTTCATGGGCTCATTTTGGTTGGAAGAGACCTTGGAGATCATGAAGTCCAACTGTTAACCCAGTACTACCCGATGGCCACTAAACCTTGTCCCCCATCTTCCTTCTCAGCCCCTTTAAGTACTGAAATGTCAAAACAAGGTCTTCCTGGAGCCTTCTTTTCTCCAGGCTGAACAACCCAAACTCTCTCAGTCTGTCCTCATGGCAGAGGGGTTCCAACCCCATGATCAATTTTGTAGCCTCCTCTGGACCCACTCAAACAGGTCCATGTCCTTTTTGTGTTGAGGGCCCCAGAACTGGACAGTCGCTGCTCTCCTGAGGTGTGTGTGGTGATATACAACATCAACACCCTGAGCTATTACATTTGCTGGCCCTCACCCAGTACTGGTAGATCAGTAAAGTTTTTTCAGCTTCCAGGTATCTTTTAACATCACAGTCACCTTCCTTACCCAGTTCTCTTCCATCCAGTCTACTTCTGGACCAAAGGGTTTTCAACATCTGTGCCACAACACCTGCTGCTGCCAGGCAAACTGGAGAGGCTAGGGCTGAAACAGCTGTCAAGACCACCAGCCATCTCTCCTGGTTCACAGAAGAGCACTGAGCAGATGACTCCAAATTCCTCTTTGCTCTTCCTTCTCATCAGGGAAAAGTGCTGTTACCTCAGCTGCAGAAGGCAGCTTTCCATCACTCCTGGCTCTTAGCCAGCCTGGGGATGCTGGTGGTGTGCACCCTGGACCTGTGCTGATTGTGGCAGCTCCTCAGGAGGGGCTCATTCAGCAGCACAGCACAACCTTCATGAGAGATGGTCTGACAATCAGGTGTCTATGTGCATGGCTCAGTGGAGGATGTGCCACTTGGTGACAAACACTCTGTCTGTGAGCACTGCAGCTCAGAGTGACTCGTATTGCCTTTGAGCAGGCTTCACTCCAGGGTGTCTGTGTGATTTTCAGTTGTTTTGGCAAATACCACAAAGACTGAAGTGGCTGCCATATGTGAGGAGGTAAAATAAAAGACATCTGATGTTTAACTTTAGTTTTTGAGTTGCACATTTTTAATTCCCATTTGTCTTTTCTCTCCTTAGTTTACTCTGGCATCAGCAGCAGAAATACCAAGCATCACAAGACAAATTGTTCTCCTGATAGTTCAAGGCTAGAGGGCAAGACAAAATGCTGGAAATATGGCAAGGAAGTCTGCACTGTGTCATATCCACAAATCAAATTAAAAAGAACTTCCTATTTATCCAGGGTCAGTTGTCCTGACTACAAGTTTTGACCCGGATCCAATATATCAAGTCTGAGGGAAAAACCACACAGTTCCTTATACCCAGTTCCAAGCTACTCTGAATCATAGAATCAAAGAATGGTAGGGGTTGGAAGGGATCTCTGAAGATCAGCTGGGCCAACCCTGCTGCCAGAGCAGGATGACCCAGAGTACACAGGAACACATCCAGGTGGGTTTGGAATGCCTCCAGAGATGGAGACTCCACAACCTTTCTGGGCAGCCTGGTCCAGTGTTCCACCACACTTACAGTAAAGAAGTTTTCCCTCAGGCTGAGGTGGAATTTCCTGTGTTCCAGTTTGTATCCATTGCCACTTGTCTTATCACAGGACACCATTGAAGAGAGCCTGGCCCCTTCTTCTTGACACCCACCCTTCAGATATTTAAAAACATTAATGAGATCGCCTCTCAGTCTTGTCTCTCCAGGTTAAACAGCCCCAGGTCTCTCAAGAGCTCTCAGGAGAGCTGTTCCAGTCACCTAACCATCTTTGTGGCCTTCCATTGAACTCTCCAGTAGTTCCCTGTCCCTATTGAATTGAGGAGTCCAGAACTGGGCATGATGCTCCTGATGCGGTGCCACCAGGGCAGAGCAGAGGGGGAGGAGAACCTCCCTTGCCATGCTGACCACACTGCTTAATGAGGGGGAGGAGAACCTCCCTTGCTTGTACTTGCTAGGGTGTAGCACAAAGGGCACTTTCTCTGCTCTTCATCTGAAATAGGAAAGCCATTTAGTACTTTGTAAAACATGTTAAATGGAGTTTGCTCTCTCTTGGAGATTGTTATTTTTTCCCCCCTTCCTCCTGTGCAGATGGAATGTTTGAAAATTGCACGAGACAGGCAATTTTTGGCACTTCAGCTTGGAGCACCAAGTGTTAGCAAATCATCCTGAATGGAACTGAAGTTTAAGGCTGCAATGTTATTCTGTGTGAGAGTGGATGCATTTTCATTTCCACCTATTTACATATTCACAGTCAGCAATGCATGGTAGTTACTGTGTCTCTCCAGGATGGGAAGGCAGATCCCATTTCTGTCAAAGAGTATGTGTGCACCACAAAGTCTCTTTGCAGCAGGAAGTGGAGATGGACAGGTGGAGACAGCCAGAACAGAAATAAACCCAGAGATGGTCAGGTCTTCATGGGGGATGCCAAGCTTCTGTGGGTCATGGGAGCCTGGAAAAGAGAAGGCTGAAGGGAGAATTTATAGAGTCCTTCCAGTACCTAAAGGGGCCTACAAGAAAGCCAGAAAGGAACTTTTTACAAGAGCTTGTAACCATAGGATGAGGGGGAATGGATTGAAGCTTCTGGAGGGCAGATTTAGACTGGAGATTAGGAAAAAACTCTTTACAGTAAGGGTGGCAAGACACTGGAACAGCTTGCCCAGGGAGGTCATGGATGCCCCTTCCCTGTTCAAGGCCAGGTTGGATGAGGACTTGAGCAGCATGGTATAGTGGAAGGTGTCCCTGTCCATGGCAGGGGGTTGGAAGTAGATGATCCTGAAGGCCCCTTCCAACCCCAACCATTCTATGATTCTATGATGCAGTAGAAAACCACCTGTCATGTAGAAAGCAAAAAGGTTCTGCTCTGTTTCTCAACAAATTCACATTGCATTTGCTCAAAAAAGCAACAACCCATTTGGGTGAGCACAAAACATCCCATCCAGAGGTCTCTTTCTGTCCCTTCTCCATCTTTATGAAAACCTCAGGACTGGGAAGGAGGTAGAGCTGTTGTAATACTCCAATTTGTGCAGCTGAGATGCTATTTCAGGTTGGGGGAAGGAGGGGACTGTCATTGCATTCACACAAGTATTTCTTCTCTTACCTTCCTCACTCAACCAGCTCTTCAGCTTTGGGGAACTCCCTGGTACCAAGGAGCATGCAAGGTGGGCTGGTCTCCTCAGCTTGGTGGGTCAGACACAGAACAGTGACTGCAAAGGGACAGGACAGGATAAAAGTTATTTAGGTAGGTGTTTTTAATGGGGGATTTAAAAAAAAAAAAAAAAGAAGAAGGTTTTGTTTTTCTGTCTGTTAAAGTGCAGTGTTGATGGCAGGAACTTCTTAACCACCCAAGAGCACTACGTCTCCACACTGCTTCAAAGCTACAGCCCACCCACCTCAGCACACAGTGGAGCGTGCTATGGACCCAGCCTCTGCCAAGGGACCCCTTCTACAGGTACCACAATGGCACCAAGACCACAGGGGCTACTTGAGGGTGACAGAAACAGCAATGAAAAGAGGACCACAACTTTGGGGTCAAAATCCAATCTTAAAGGAGTCAAGCAGTGCTTGGAGGTGTGTGGTGCGTTTTTCCATTAGCAGCTAGTTACATCTCTGATGCAAGGTCTAGGAAGGATCACTCCTAGAAGCAAACATGGCTGTCTGTGTGGGGGACATCATCAGGCACGATTCACTTGCCTAATCAACCCAGCACTCCAGTCGTGGGGGTGATGTTTCTTTTCTCCATGGGAAAGGTTTGCTGCAGCCTCGCTCGTTGACCTCAGCTTCTTTTTTCCAGCATCCAAGCAAGCAGAGCCCACCCATCCTTGCTGAAGCTAGAGCCCATTCACTCTTGGAGTTAAAAAGTGATCTGACTTCAGCAAAGTCCCAGGCACCCTCTCTGCCAAGTATATCCAGAGCATTAAACAAACTGGTGTGTGTGAGCTTTGGAAGAAAAGGCATTTGAGCTTGAATGCAAAGGCCAGACCTGGGTAAACCCAGGGTCTCCACTCATGCAGAGCCACATCTGTGATAAGCAGAGCTGAAAGGGAAGCTTTAACCTCTGGGGCTGATAGAGACCAGAACAATGAAAGGATTTTTTCAGATGTGAAAAGAGTTTTACTAAACCCTGGGTCGGAGGGGAGGTTGAAAATTGCCTTTGCTCTGAATCTGGGACGTTTCAGGAGCAGGTGTGCCTCACATCTTGAACATTACATGTGTTTTCATTTCATTCCCTCTATATTCAATTCCCATTCCCTCAGATTTTATTTACTTGTTTCTTCCAACAATGTGATAGCAAGAGAAAAAAAAAAGAAAAAAAAAAAAAAAACAAACCAGCCAGGCTGCAAAGCTTCTCTCTAAATGCCTGATTTAAATAATGCATCCATTAATTTTTTTGCACCAAAAGTGGCACAACAGGAAAACAGTACATTATATCTCAGGCTCTGATTCTGCAAACATTAGGCCATTTGACTAAAACTATTCCTGGTGTATAAATAAAGTCACTCTTGTGCATTAATGTTTTCAGGCTCACAGCTTTGAAGTGTTATTTGTAAATACAAATATTTTCCAAGGTGCACAATAGAAATGCAACTCTGTTTAAAGTCTTCACTGAAAAGAAGCATGAACAAAATAAATAAATAAGTAAGATACAAATAGTGCTGAAGGCTTCTCTTCCTGCTGCTGAAAGAGAGATTTTTTACCAATTTTAACAGAACATCCTTAATACATACCTACAATATTATGTGCAGACTAGGTGGTTAGGCTGTAATTGGTTTGGCTGATTACAATGATTACAATAAGTTGGCACAATAGTAGAGCTGCCTTGGTGAAAGCACTTCTGCAGAGCTCACAGAAAGCTGCTCACTGGAGACCATATTCTGTGTTTGGAGGTGAGAAATTCTGCTTTGCAGGGATGGCAGCTTTTTAACGTTGTTTATGTTGCATTTCAAATTAAAGCTGGCTATTTTCTGAGTGCTTCTTAAAGTGAAATGAAACTCTCCTTTTCTAGGGACTGAAATATTCCTTTTGCCCAATGTGAAAAGATTGTGTTTTCTCCTGCCTGGGCTAAATCCAAGAAAGGTTATTTCCAAGCCTGACTAAGGGAAGGGAAACTCTCTCTAGTGAGGAAAGGCTGAGAGACCTGGGGCTATTTGGCCTGCAGAAGAGAAGGGTGAGAGAGGATCTTATTGAAGTTTACAAATAACTTAAGGGTGGGCGTCAAGAAGTTGAATCCAGGCTCTTTTCACTGGTGCCCAGTGACAGGACAAGGGGCAGTGGATGCAAACTGGAACACAGGAGGTTCCACTTCAACTTGAGAAAAAACTTCTTTACTGTGAGGCTGGCAGAGCACTGGAACAGGCCAGAGAGGTTGTGGCGTCTCCTCTGGAGGCATTCAAAACCCACCAGGACGTGTTCCTGTGCAACCTGTTTAAGGGTACCCTGCGTTAGCAGGTGAGTTGGACTAGATGATCTCCAGAGGTCCCTCCCAACCCAAACCATTCTGTGTTTCTATGCTTCCAGCAAGTCGAATAATAAAGTCCTGACATCTTGGCTCTTCCCACAAAGGATGAAGCAATGCTGCACAGAGCTGCTTCCCAGCACGCATCCCTCCCTGCCACCAAAGTGCAGCTTGTTAATGGTTGGTGAAGCTGCTGTGCAAGCCCTGTCATCCTCCTGGCAGTGCTTCCTCCATGTGTGGGGACATTGTGCTCCTTTTTAGGGGCTGGATGGTGGTGGTGGGACAGAGCTGCTGCCCACCATACTGCCCAGCAGCATGCTGGTAATGGCTTTCTGTTGGCAAGGGGGAGAAACAATCTCACTCCATTGCAGGGAGTATTAAATGCTTTCAGCAAGCAATGAACACCCTTCATGATTTCCAAGAGAGGAAATGAACCTCCAATCAATTATGACACTTGATTAGGTTACTTAGCTCTCTGAATCTCCAGCGAAGTCAGCAGTGCCAACTCCCCAACACCACATGGGTCATGTGTTGGGCCTCATAGGAATGCAGCTCTGTACACCTGTTTTGTCCACTTTCCCTTTACTGTTACTCAAATTCCATCTCATTACCAGGAGCACAGATTTCCAGCCACCTCCTCACTTGACAACCTTATTTGACCATCAGTGATCACCTGGTGAGTTTTAGGCAGGCTTTTCCTTTAAATGTTAATGCATTCCTGTGACCATTGCATTACCTTCATTCAGTTTTATTTCAGGTCAAACAGAAATGCAGCTTCAAAGAAATTGAAGCAATGGGTGACTATCAAAGAGACCATTGGCCTCCAGTAACATGAAAGACCACTTTAGTAGGAAATTCTTAAAGAAGTTTCTAGTGATCATTAAAAGCATGTCAATCACTTATTTGCTAATTATAAGGATGCCAGTGAGAGTAGCAAAGTGGAATATTGAGAACAACATAGTGTGTTATCCCAGCACTGACCTTGCTGAGAAAGCAACATCTGCTCTTCAAAGAACCACAGAATCATGGAATCACAGAATGATAGGGGTTGGACAGGACCTCTGGAGGTCACCTAGTCCAACTCCCCTGCTAAAGCAGGTTCACCTAGATCAGATTGCACAGGAATTCATCCAAACAGGTTTTGAAAGTCTCCAGAAAAGGAGTTTCCACAACCTCTTTGGTCAATTTCCAGATTCTTTTTCCCACCCCATCACCTTTGCCCTCTCTAAGGTTCCTCTCTGCTGTTTGGTGTCCCAGTGCTCTGTGACTCTTCCTCTGGTTTGATACCCTTCCATATAATTTGCCCCATTTCTGAGCAGATCATTTTTAACTCTGCAGACCAGAAGTGAAAAAATCTGGAGGTGTCTATATCTACTAAATCCCCTGACCAAGGTGGAAGGAGAGATGGAAGATTAGAGGATGCAAGGTCCATGGGAGGCATAATAAAATATTCGCCCATATGAGTTGAGTCCCAAGGAGAGAGGGTAGGGCTCACACTGAGGTTGAAGCTTTCCCACAGTAAACCTGTGACAAGAGACCTCTGGCAACCTGAGCAAGACTCTTGCTATCTTCAATCCAGTGGCTGTTGTGCCTTTTACCTCTTTTGCATTCCACATCTCTTTCTGTCTCTCCCATTCCATCTTTTTTCTTTCTTCACATGGTTTTCCAAACCCACCAACGCAATATTTGACTTCTGCTATCCCCTCCCAAGCTAACCAGGTATTTGTTTTCAAGATTTTCCAGCAGTAGGCTGGGGAGGTTCAACTCCTTCTGTGGAGGCTGGGCAGTTTCTCCAATCACTTGAAGGCTCAGTGAGAGCAATCAGTGCTGACGATTAAGGATGCTCACTACAGAGCTGATGCTGAAGTGCCTCGGACGATCACCGCTGCTCTTCACTCGTCGTAGCTGTAACACTCACCAGCTTGCATCATGGACACATCCTTCCATGAAGGCAAAAATGCTCCTCCAGGACCATTTCCCCACTCAAAATAGAACACCTGTGTCTACCTGCCAGCAGCATTAGTAGCACTGATGGGAAGTTTATGCTGTAGAGATGCTCCTCTCAGCCAGAATCTCACAGCAGCTGATTCCTTCCTGGTCTGATCTGACCTCCTAAAGTTGCTCTTGAGGCATGTGGGACCTTCACTGCATTGAAGTAGTTTTGTATTGTGGCACTTACCTCTGAATTACCTCCTCGATATGCAAAATGTTTACTTTTCTTGATATGGGGAACCTTCTGAAGTCAGTTGGAAGGGACTTCTAGAAATCAGCTAGTCCAACCCCCTTGGTAGAGCAGGATCACTTGGTTTGGCTTGCACAGGAACTCATCCAGGTGGGTTCTGAATGTCTCCAGAGAAGGAGACCCCACAAAATCTCTGGGCAGCCTGTTCCAGTACCCTCAAAGAAGTTTTTCCTTAAGTTCAAGTGAAATCTCCTGTGTTCTAGTTTGTACCCATTGACCCCTGTCCTATCACTGGGCACCACTGAGAAGAGCTCAGCCCCATCCTCTTGACCTCCACCCTTTAGATATTGTTCAGCACTGGTAAGATCCCCTCTCAGTCTTCTCTTCTCCAGGCTAAAGAGCTCCAGTTCTCTCAGCCTGGGGCTGAACCAGGGTGCCTTTTGCCTCATCCTAACCTCTTCTCTCAGAAAACTCTTTTCTTTTTCTTTTCGTTATTTGTGCTGTCTTACCAGTGGCCACCACAACCCACCCCATCCTCTCTTGTAACATATCCTCTGCTTCTTTTCTGTCTCAATGTAAGTCTCAGGGCAGAGCTGGGGGGGGGCCTGTTCGGTGCTGTTTGTAAAAGCCCCTGGTGTGCCAGAAAGCTCCTGCTGAAGCGAGTGTTTTCTCAACAAACAATGGAACCTGCAAGCCCCAGGTACTTGTAGAACATCAAAGATATTTTTAAAAGAGAACAGCAATTTCTAAATATGTCACTGCAGCCCCCCAAAAGGAGCCTATTTATAACTGCAGCATCTACATTCTGCTTAAGATGACTCACGCAGTTTCTACAGCTCCCCCAGGTTGCAAGCCAAGCTCTACCTACAGGTTGTATAGTTACTCTTCTAACTGATGTAATGCCTCTAAGGCTTACTCTGTGCCAGACCCTCTTTGTAGTGTGGACAACAAGCAGCTACAAAGGGGAAGAGATGGTCTCTAATGAGGCAAGCTTCAGCCTAATAATGCCTAGAAATGACATCCTGGGAAAGAGGCACAGTGTCTCTGTCATCTCACCCCTGCTCCCAGGCAATGGAACAGTATTTTGCTCTCTCTTCTAATGGACATTGATCACACAGCAGCTGAGCAAGCAACAGAATCCGATGCACATTTTAATGAAATCCCTTAAATTTCTCATCACTCAGTGCTTCACCTGTGAAATGCCAAGCCAGAGAGAGAGAGCAGTGTGCCCAGAGAAGGGCAAGGAAGCTGGTGAAGGGTCTGGAGAAAGGTCTGGTGAGGAGCAGCTGAGGGAACTCGGGTTGTTTAATCTGGAGAAGAGGAGGCTGAGGGGAGACCTCATTGCTCTATACAACTCCCTGAAAGGAGGTTGGAGTGTTGGTCTCTTCTCCCTAGTGTCAGGTGGTAGGACGAGAGGAAATGGCCTGAAATTTTGCCAGGGGAGGCTTAGGTTGGATATTAGGAAAAATTTCTTTCTGGCAAGAGCAGTCACCATCCCTGGAGCTGTTAAAAAAACACATGGACAGGGCACTTTGGAACGTGGTTTAGTGGGCATGGTGGCATTAGGCTGACAGTTGGACTCAATGATCTTAGAGGTCTTTTCCAACAAAAACAATTCTATAAAGTCACTTTCCTAGGCTCAAGCCAATGCTCCCAGTAGGCAACATCCAGTAGTGCTCATCTTGCTGGCACATCTGCACAGCCCTTGTCTCTTCTGAAGCACCAGGGAACAGCAGAAGCCAGAACCTGGCTCTGAACAGACCATGGCCATTAAACCATGTCCTGAAGTGCCATGTCCACACAATTTTTGAACACCTCCTGGGACATCTCACAGACTACCAGCTCCCTCGGGAAGGAAGTGCTTTTGTTTTGCTCATGGCAGGAGGAACCCATGCCTGGTGGCTGGAGTATTGGGAGGGCTGGTTTTGCATCTTCAGTGCCATGCCTCCATCAGGTGCAACATAAATCCAGACCAGTGCCTGTTCCTTTTCATTAAGAGCCTTGAGCTCACTGCAGAAACAATGAAAAGGGCTGGTCATTATCCATTACATGTGACCCTTTTACTTGCTGATGGGCTGGTTTTCATCTCCCTGCCCTGCCTTTAGGCAAGCATCCCCCAATACCCTAATCTTTTTTTTTGCATTCTTTATCACTTCTTTTCCTGGAAGCTCCATTCCTTCCCCATGCCTCCCAGCACTGCAGATTTAGAAGCATTAAAAGGTTCCAGCTCACAACAACAAATTCCAGAGAGCTGGACTGTTTATTATGAAGACCACATAGGAAGGATTTGAGCAAAGCATGACGTAATGAGAGAGCCAGGGAGATGAGGAGCACAGCTACATCCTGGAAGCATGCAAAGGTGAACGGGAAGGGGAGGTGGGGAGCGTTTGGAAGCCCATTAAATGAGGGCTTATCATACAATTTATGTAAATCACTTCAAATGCCTTCATCTATTAAAAGTATTAAGCTGCATTACTGTTTGCCTTTGGTCTCCTAATTTGGTTGCTAATGTCTAAGACAGTTGTTGAAATTAATTTGAAATTAATGTTCCTATATAATTACTTAATGAATCTCACATTCACTGCCCTTAGCTCTCAGCTGACAAAGGATCTCACCCACCACATGGGAGAGGGTTAGGAGCCTGGCTGTGATTTTAGCACAGTTGCTAAATTACAGTTTGCAAATATTTTACATTTCTATCACACACTTCATCTTGAAGGATCTCAGTGTGTTTGAAATGTTACATAACATTCACTCTTTACTAAAATTCCATCACAAAAAACCCGAAAACCCTCAACTTTCTGGGCATCAATCTTACCTCCTTCCCTGCCTTAGAATTAAATCAAATTTAGCTGTATTATTATTAAAAAAAAACCAAACCAAAAATAACACAACAACAAAAGCCACCAAAAATTATACCTGCATTAAAGGATTATTATTAGGGTTGTAAAATAAGATGTGTAACAGATAGGAAATGCTGGAATTGTAACTCTGTGCAATGTCAATTCCATTTTCCCCCTTACATCTGCATTCTCATAGCCTTTCATTTTAGGATCATGTATTTCCCACTCTCCCCACGGGCTTGTTAGTCCTTGTTAGCACTGGAGAAAAAAACAGGGTAAGACAAAAAGAAGGTTCAGGAAAAAACTAGCAGAGGAAAGTGGTGGCTTGTGGAGTCTTTGCTTCCTTCCTTACCAAAGGTTGTTCCTCCTTTTCTGGGTGGCTAACTTGATACCCCATAAATCCTGATGGGCAGAAATGCTGAGCAGGCACAGTGGTAACCAAAGCTGAAGAGACATTTGAACCTGCAGAGCATTGACACTCTGCCCAGCCCAAGGAAACACCAGGCCCTGCGGGCTCACACCCAGCACTTCAAATCAGGCTATGCTCCATCTCCTAGGGATGGTGGGAAATGTATTAAGTGTTTGCAAATTATATGGAGACCCAAACTCTGTGTTACGCAGTGTGGACAGCAGGGAACAGGACATGCTGTTACCCAGGAGCAAGGGAAGCTGTTCCTGCTGTTGTGCAAGATAGCAGGAGGAGGCTGGGAAACCAGAATCACAGAATGGTAGGGGTTGGAAGGACATCTGGAGATCACCTAGTCCACCTCCTCCTGCTAGACCAGGTTCACCTAGAGCAGGTTGCACAGGTACACAGCCAGGTGGGTTTTGAAAGTCTCCAGAGAAGGAGACACCACGGCCCCTCTGGGCAGCCTGTTCCTGCACTGCCTTGTCTGGGACATCCTCAGCATCTAAACATACTGCATCAGGTTGGAAGGGTCCATCGAGGGTCATCTTGTCCAACCTCCCTGCAGCTAGTAGGGACACCTCCAACTAGGTCAGGCTGCCCAGGGCCATATCGAGTCTGATCTTGAATGTCCCCAGAGACAGGGCCTCAACCACATCCCCTGGGCAACCTCCCTCACCACCTCAGTCTTCATGCAGAGGAGAGCTGTAGACACATCGCATTACCCCAGCAAGGTTCAGACTAATGACACTGTGTCCGTGAGTCTCACGGCTCACCTGAGGCACAGGCTGGTGAGGTTAGGTCCCCAAACACAGGGTGACGTCTTTGTGACCTGAAACTCCTTCCCACAACAGAGAACGGATTACTCAGCAGTCAACACCCAGACAGTCACTCACACACACCTCCATGTGCTGTCCTACTTCCTGAACTAGAAAGCCCAAGCTCTCCTGCACTCAGATCTTTACCAAGCCTCCTTCCCTCCACCACATTCCTACCCTCTCAAGGTTGCAGATCCTTCTCCCCAACCCCTTATATTCTCTCAGTGTGCCCTTCTTCACACCCCCAAAGCATTTCTATCTCCCAGACTTCACATATTCCTCAGGTAACAAGGATCACTGGAACACCTCTGGGAAAGACCTTCAAAAATAAGCTCTCCTAGCATGGCCAATCTAAAAAACTTATGCCTGCAAGCACATGAGGAATTGAGTTCCTTTGGTAGTTGTATAGCAGGTAAATTAGGGTGAATTGGTATAGTGACTTGCCACTGTGACATCCTGGTCAGTCACCTGGACTTCCCTCTAGAATCTTGACAGCTTGAACCAGAGCTGTCAAAGAGAAATAAAAAGCCAAATGGAAAAAAAAAATCTTTAGCTTGTCTCAAAAGCAGCTTGGGCTTTAAAATGTTTAGAAATAAATAAAACAGCCAATCTGAAGGAAGTTTCCCAAGTTATTTTTATACCAGAAAGATGAAGAGGAACCACAGAACCATGCAATAAACCTGAAGGCAAAAAAAAAAAAATTAAGAATAGAGTGGTGGTTTCTGTGTAAACACAGACCATCAACCTCCAGGAAGGACTTGGCTTTGCAATATGCTGTGTTCTGGTGGCACTTTGCACATGACTTGTTTACTGCTTTGCAACAAATTCTCCTAGGCAGACACAGAATTACAGGACCATATCATCAAGGGTAACCTTTAAAATTGATTGCTTTCTATTTTTTTTTTCCTGTTGGGGGTCTCAGGGCATGTGCTGGCAGTTGAAGGTTATTATTGCAAGAGTGCAGAGCCAGCAGACTACCTCAGCTGGGCTTCCCTCCCACTTCTGCTTTTGTGTAGAAAGAAAAAAAAGATCCTAACAGAAGACAACTGCAGCTCAGCAAAAATGAACATTTCTTGAGGCAAAGCTGCTTTGCCACTTCCATTGTTTCCTGTTGCTGCTAGGCAATTGATCGGGCAGGGCTGCTGTGGCCATGTTTCCAGAATCAAGTAATTGAAAGCAGCTGTCCCTACCCAAAGATTGCACCAGGCACCTGCATAATTCTCTGTCATCTTGTTTGGTCAGTCTCATTACTCCCCCAATATTGATACCAGCACCGATCCCAGCACTGTATTGAACATGCTTTTATCTTTCAGTATGAAATTGCTATTTGAAGGGTGTCCAGGAGAGCTGGAGAGGAACTTCTCACAAAAGTATAGTGACAGGACAAGGAGCAATGGTTTCAAACTGGAAGAAGTTCAATTGAGATGAGACATGAGGAAGAAATTCTTCCCCATGAGGGTGGTGAGGCACTGGTACAGGTTGCCCCAAGGAGCTGTGGAGGCTCCAAGCCTGGAAATGTCCAAAGACAGATGCAGGCTGGATAGGCCCTTGAGCAAGCTGGAGGTGTCCCAGCCCATGGCAGGGGTGCTGGGACTAGATGATCTTTAAGATTCCATCCAATCCAAACCATTCTACGATGACCTTAAACTCGCACTATTAACTTGAGGCAATTAGCATTGCTATCTGCCACCCATCACACAGACCTTTCATTTGTTACTTGTCAAAGTATGAACTTCAGGACTTTGCATGCTGCTGTTGGGTTCTGAGCTACACACTGCAATCTGAACAAGTCAGCTACTTGGGCACAGGGCAGGCTCAGGCAAAAGGACCTCCCCTTTCTTTTCCCAAACACCACAGAAGTAGACAAACTGAATGCACTCCACACCCTCTGAAACATTTGGTTTTGCACAACCACTCAGATAGCAAAGGAAGGTGATGGTCACATTGAATCTTGCCACCACTATAGACACAGCACCACCTAAATAACTTTTTGGTAGAGGAAACATTAATAAATGCTAGTATAAGATACTGAGTTATTTCAAGAGGTTAAAGCATTTAATACCATCACTGTATGTTCATCTTTATTCTAAAAGCCCACTTCCAGTAACACCCCTGCTTCTCTACTGAAAAAAGCAAGCAGCCAACTCAAATTCCAGCAGCACATGGCTACATTTGCCCCTTTCTGAATTGTTTTTAATTTGCAGTCACATCCTACACTTCCAGGATGGTCACAGCTCCCAAGGTCTTTGTGTATAACCAGCCTGAACAGCTCCTTTGGGGAGGACTCCTGGAACTGGTAAGAGGGTAATTTCCACCTTCTGTTTTTCAGTTGAGAGTAATCGAATCCAGTCACCACTGCTCTATCTATCTGGCAACTATTTGTGGGCCTCCATGAAATGAGTTGGAAGTTTGATTTCCGTTCTCAGCAGGCATGGTGGTGTGATACAGATGAACTGCTGTAACTGGCAAATTGGAGGCAATTTCAGCAGATTCCTGGGCTTAAATAAGCATGGGAACAGAACTTTCCACCTCCAGAGAGGTCTCCTCTTTAACGAGCTTGAGAAATGACAGGACAAGATTGGAGAGTTTGGATTTCTGCTGTTGCAAGATGCACTTTAAAGTGGGTTTTATCTTTCAAGCCTATCAAACTGGCACCCTTGTGAAATGGCTAAGAAAAAAAAAAAAAACAAGTCATTCTGAACTCAAATCTTGAGGCAAAATAGCTTTAGCACTTCCCAAAACTCCTTTCTGCCTCTGCTGCACTTTAATTGGAATAGGTGCTTGATTTCATTTTGACATCTCCACATTCCCTATGTCAGAAACATTCACCAGTGTTCATTTGGGTTAGTCTATTTATATCCCCATGAGGGGAGCTGGCACAATACCATCAGCCACTGACAGATCACTTGTAGCATTCTAGGCAAGTCCATGCCTTGTATGACAGGAGACATTTCAAAACTGCAGTACAAGTTACCAGCTTGTAACTAGGCTAAGATTAAAAACTTTATTTTAATACAAAACAATAATAAATCCAAGCAGACAGCAAGCTAAGTCTGTGTTTTCATTTTCCACCTCTTCTTCTTTTCTCTGTATAGTCTGTCCAGAGTTCAATACCAAACCACTCCATGTTCAGCCAGAAAAAAAAACTAGGATGTTTCCATCTTGTAGCCATGTTTTTCTAATTCAGCTCTGTACAGAAAAAAGAAAGGTATATTAAAACACACAAATACATATAAAATACACTTTTTTTTGGCCAGCATTTAAAGCAAGTTATTATGTAGTTCACAGGATTACAGGATGTTAGGGGTTGCAAGAGACCTCTGGAGATCTTCAAGACCAACCCCCCTGCCAGAGCAGGACCATAGAATCTAGCACAATAATATAACCTAGTTGTGATTGGCACCTTAAATAACAGCCTCAAGTGATAAAAGTCAAAAAAATAGAATGCTTGGGTCACCTGAATGGGACTTGAGGAGGTTCTAAAGTACATTTCTCAGTCAGAGGTCATTCCTCAGCTGGTGAAAACACTGTCAGGAAACAGCCCCCATGTTTAGGGGCTTAAAAACATAGCCTGAGTTCTGGCCACTCCATGAGTCATGGTGGGAGCAGTCAAAGAGATGCTGCTCCCCACAAAAAAATAAAAGGGAAAGAGTTAAAAATAGTCCATGGGGGAATCAATCTTCCCAAGGTGGGCTTCTCCTCATCCTTCCTGACCAGGAAAACCCTTCTTGCCCAGGGAAGGTGACGAGGCCCTGTCCCTGGAGACACTCATGGTCAGGCTTGATGGGGCTCTGAGCAATCTCATCTAGTTGGAGATGTCCCTGCTGACTGCAGCGGGGGTGTGATGGTTTGAAACTGTCTTTTTAATTTTTCCTTGCAAAGTTCAAAACAGAGAAAGTGAAAGAATGTAAATAAGTCACTATTGGGTGTAAGAAAGCAAAATAACGATTGTTCTAAACACTTCCATTGGATAGATAGAAATGTTTAAGAGCTATTACCCAAAACAAAGTAGGCATTCTGCACATTCTGCGTTTGGCAGTGGGGGCAGTTGCTGGGCTGTCTGGCTGCTGTTTCTTCTTCTCTTCTGGCTGAAGATAACACGTACTGACCTTGGCAGCTAAGTTAACAACTTTCTGCTTAACTAACTCTGCTTCTCTGTCCAGGGGGGTCTGGGGGGGAAGCTCCTGGGAGGGAGAGGCCCCTTTGGGAGGGTCCCCTTGGGGGGAAGCAAAGGGAGATCGGTTGTGCTTTTCTGTTGGTTGTATATATTTGTAAATGTTGTGAATTTTGTATATTTGTACATATTCATTGCATTTCATCGTAGATTTTAGACTCTGCTTGTAAATACAGCTTTTCATTTGCTTCCAGACTGAGCTAGCCTGGTTATTGTTGGTGGGGGGGGAATTTCAGCTCACACCGACACAGGGGGGTTGGACTAGATCAGCTCTAGAGGTTCCTTCCAACCCAAACCATTCTTTGGTTCCATACTGTCAGACATTCGTATTTTCAAAAACTAAATACACTGCACAACACACAACCAATTTAGAAATAATACAAACTAGTCAATGCTTTTTGGGTTCATATCAATAACCTCACCCTCATTCACTTTACAGTTCTTCAGCTCAATGTCTCACATGACTAGAAGTAACTTCTAAGTGGAAAAATTGTTCTGACCATAGTTATTGTCCTCTGATCCACTGTGGCTGGGGTACAACTCTGTGGAGCAAAGCAGCAGCTGTCAGCCTGCAACAACTCGGGGCACATTAGAAAAAAACCCATACTCGAGATTTAAACCAAATGAGCTCGCTAAGTGATTTAAATGCATCTACTTCCAAAATTATTCTTCTCACCTGCTTCCAAACACATCAGCCAGAACTATGTCCTGATTTTATCTCCTTAGCACACATGTAGTCCAAGACCATGTGTCCAGAGACAGGCAGCAAAGCTGGTGAAGGGTCTGGAGAACAGGTCTGGTGAAGAGCAGCTGAGGAACTGGGGTTGTTTAGTTTAGAGAAGAAGAGGCTGAGGGAATACCTCATTGCTCTCTACAACTGCCTGAAAGGAGGTTGCACTGAGGTGGGGGTCAGTTTCTCCCCTCCCCACCCCGTCTCAGGTGACAGAAGGAAAGAAAATGGCCTGAAATTGTGCCAGAGGAATTTTAGTTCAGATACTAGGAAAAATTTCTTTACAAAAGGCAGTCAGAACAGGCTGCCCAGTAGGGGGGCAGAGTCGCCATCCCTGGAGGTGTTAAAAAAAAAAATGTGTGAACATGACACTTTGGGACATGGTTTAATGACCGTGGTGGTCTTAGGTTGACAGCTGGACTCGATCTTAGATGGGACTTGAAAATGGTTTGGGTTGGAAGGGACCTTAAAGGTCCCTTTAGTTCCAGGCTAGTTTTCCTACTTAGCTGTGCCATTTTAGAAGTGCAGGACTGCAGCATTTCCTTCCTAATGATGAAATAAAACCATGCTGCAACCAAGCAACATGGCAAGCTCTCATTTCAACACCAGTATACAGCCACCAGCACTACCAGCAACAGTGAAGGCACAGTTATTGAAAGCTTGTCAAGATCAGCTAAGCTTATCAAGAATTACACTACCCCTTGAAAGACTATTTCACTCTACAGAATCACAGAATTGCTCTGCTTGGAAAAGACCCCTGAGGTCAAGCCCAACCATCAACCCAACACACCAACTTCTTTTCCAGTATTAGTTTAACTGCTTTCCAGTCTTTTAAAAAACAACTACACCAACAGACCATTTCTGTATCTTCTGCATCAAGGATCATTTTCAGCCAACTACAACAAGAGAGCTCAGCCCAGGAACTGTTCAACCAGGCTGTGCTACAGATAGTTTGTTCTTCATGCAACATACTGCGAGATTAATTACAAAATGTGAATTAGCATTGATGATATTTTTATATATAAACAATTTAAGTTATAATAATGCAGCAGTAAAGGATTAACTGAAACAAGTGACAAGCAAAGAGGATTAAACAACTGGATTAGAGGTACCCAAATTGCTGTCACTTTTTTCAAGGCACGTGATGAACAATTACTTTGATATTGTTGTTCATAAGCAGCATGCTCACCACATACAAGGGAACCTTAATAATATAGATAACTGATCTCTAGAAAATCAGGCTATTTGGATAAAAAACAGAAATGCTATTCAAAAGTACAGAGGGAAAAAAAAACACAGAAAAACACACTTTGTGTACCACACAGAAGAGAGATCTTGAATACCTTGCCACTGATCAAGGAATGGTTTGGGTTGGAATAGACCTTAAAGTCCATCTAATTCCAACCTGCCCTGCCATGGGCAGGGACACCTACCACTAGCCCAGCTCGCTCAAGGTCACAGCCAACCTGCCTTTGAACACTGTCAGGCTTGGAGCCTGACAACTTCTCTTGGCAACCTATTCCAGATGCAGTGCACCTCAAGAGTCCTCACACATACGTAGAGAAGCCCACAGAAAAGGATTTCTTTATGACAAATTGGAAAAGTGTCAGTTGCATCACAGTTTGTAAAGATCTTTGTACTCTTCAAGCTGTGCAACACAGCAAAACCCTGAATACATCAGTGACATTAGGTATAATTCAGGGCTCACAGTGCAATTATTAAAAGATGAGATGCTGATCACTGCTTCACTGTGCTGTAATCCCTCAAGTCTGGTTCTGAAAGGCTTTAGAGGGAAAAGCAGAAAGCAGAAGTTTCCCTTATTTCAGTTTCACATCTCTGTTTTTTAAACTAAGCAGATATTACCTAAACAATGCCATTTTAAATGTTTTACCCAGCTTTTGGAACAGGAAGTTAAAAATAAAACTACCTTAACTGATTGGAGAAATCATCTTCTACATTGTCATCATCCCAATTGTCTTCCCAGACATGTGCATCTTCATCTTCGTCTAAGCCAGTCCAATCTAAAGATAAAAAAGAGCTCTAAGTATTGTATCCTGTGCTGCTTTGGTACCATGTCTCACTGACTAATAGATTAGCTCAGTCTCTGGGCAAGGTAGACTTCTGCCAGTAACTAGTTTCTCTCTTTAAAAGTCTGGATCATATTTCAGTGTTTATGAGACCAAAAAGCACAGACATATCTTAAAAAAAAAAAAAAACAACCAAAACACCTCACAATTTAATGAATTATCATAGCAATGCAACTTGGTTAAAATCACTCCACACTTCACGTCATGGCTTGCAGGATGACACATTCATAAGAGACATTTTAAACAGTCAAGCTGTAGCATCATGTCAACGAAAGCAATATTTAATATCTGAGTCATAAAAGCTCAACAAAAGGTAGACAATTCCTGGGTTTTATTTAAATACCTTTTTCTACTTAAAAGAAAAAAATATATAAAGCAAATGCACATGTTTTTGCCGAACACACACACACACACACAAACCCTCAGTTCACTCAGATCAGATGCAGAGAGCCTAGGGATAAAGGCCACAAGAGTACCTGTGATGCTGAACCAAAGGCAAATTGAGAGAGGCACAGCAAACAGCAGTTGAGACCCATCATCACCTGCTTCTGGCTCTCAAAGCAGCAGAAGCTGTTTCCTTAGAGAGGCAAGACATTAACAGTCCATTTGCTCATCTAAATTCTCTTTTTCCTGTAACAATCTGGCACACCTCCCTTGACAATTTACTGATCATCCTCTTAATGCTTAATTATATATAAAAAAATCTTGAAGATCAAACTAACTAGTTTAGGAAAACAACAAAAATGGAAAAAAAAAATCAGGAAGGCTCAGAACCTCTATGTAAATGCAGGACAGTTCATTGGGGAACACAGCTTCTCAGCGTGCTTCTACTGACAGACATCAAGTTGTTTTAAGGGTACCAAAATAAGAAGCATCCCAATTTTGACACTTGTGACTTTGGATTGCTCAAAGTTTGTTGTCATATTTAAAGAGATAACATTATTCCCTTTCGAATTCAGTAAATCTGCCCACCCAGAGAAAGCTTGGAGGACTAAAGCTTAAAGTAACACTAAGATGTAGCATAAAAAAAAAAAAAGCAAGCTAGTAAGGTAAAAGACTTACATTCATTCACTGTGAGCAACTTTAGAAGAATGAAAGTTGGTTCCTTGCCTTTTCTCTTCCTTCTCCTATCACTGACAAGTAACAAAATTAATCTTTCAGATTAAGGATGAAGGTTGGTTCCTTGCATTTTTCTCTTCCTTTTTCTATCACTGACAAGCAACATAATTAATCTTTGAGAATAACCAGGGCAGGAAAATCCATTTGCAACTGATTAAATACATGCACGTAGAAGGCATGACTTCCCTAGTCAAAATATATAATGGGAAAAGAAGAAGGAGCACAGAAATCCTAAGGAGAGCAAAAAAAAGGAAGTGGAAAGATAAGGTAGAAAAAAAAATTAAAAATTTAACTTAGTTGTACTGCTAGTTGCCCAGAGGGGGTGATTTTATTTCAGTACTATCTGCAATAAGCTTTGCCTATTTATATGCAACAGATATTATGGTTTGGATCAAAATAAAAGCTTTATTACCCACATCATTTATCTGGATTTCAAAGACACAAAAAGAACCAAAGCTCAAAACAATTGAAATAGGACAAAAAGTCAAATTTTTCTATCTAATAATGTAGAAGTTGCTTAGGAAAATCTACAAGTTAGATACAAGACATAGTAAGTAGTATCCAGCACAACAAAACAGCAGCTTAAATCATAAAAGGTCAGCTGGGGAGACTGCAAAAATAGGCTCCAAATCACACTGAGCAAAAACAGTCAAAGAGGCTCATGTCATCTCCCACACTGAGAGAAAGCCTCAATTATATTCTCATCACTGTAGCTACAAGATTCTACAGTCTCTGTATGTTGACAGTACACCCTAGAATTGCATACTGAAGTCATTATTCCCAGCTACATTATATGCCTGTGACAAAATAAGAGTAAAATAATATAGCATTATCTGAGATTGAAAGTATTAACAACATCTGAGAGCCTGCTACCATTAAACATTACTCATGCACACTCAAATTACAACATTTTGATAAGCCTGTCACGGATGGACTAATTTTTAAAAGTATTTTAATATACTAATCACTAATTTCCATATTTTGCACTTGGGAAAGCAAAACAAAAACCATTTTTTAGAGCAAAGGACACACACACACAAAAAAATAAAATCCTCTATTTTTACATGTTACACTTTACTTCCTGCAAAACACTAATTCACACACACTAGAATCTATCACGCTATACATCAAATAAAGTGTCCTACAAAATCAAGATACATCTGCTTTCAGCACATAAATTTGAATTGACAAAGTATTTGAAGAAAAATGCTAAGGCTGCAGAGAATAAATCCCCCCAAAAGCCAGAGTTTGTAACCATTCATATAAATTTGCATATCTTATTTCCTTAGGATAAAATCCGGGCAATTGCCAGCAAAGTTCTTTCAGTGTTTTAATTTGAAAGAACAACAATTTGGAATAGCTTCGAGCACACAGTTTTCACAATTCTTTCCAAAACACTGAAGAGAATATTCCAAGTGGTCTGGCCATCCTTTATAACTTCTCAAAACTATTAGCTCACATGAAAATTTCACGGGGCTTCTTTAGAGGGTCGTCTTTTTTTTTTTTTGAGACAGACCAGCAAGAAGCCTGACTGTGGTCACTCTATACTAAAGCTCTGTTCCACCCAAAGAGTTTGCACAGTATTTGGTTCTAGCATTACTGCTGAAGTCAAGCAGAATTAATTCCACCTTCTGTAACAGCAGTTCAGTGCTCTACCCAAGCCAAGGTTCAGAAGCACGCTTTAAAGAGTTCCTTCACCTCTACTGCAAATACTTAATTTACATTAAATAAAAGAAACATCTTCTGTCTGTTTGGGAAACATATGGAAAAGAAGAGATAGTCTTCTCAGATGAGTTTAGCTATCATCTCAACTATGCTAATAACTTTTTCTCCAAGTGCAAAAAATACTATTTTCACTAGTACTGAGGGATTCAGAACATCAAAGGTTTGTAAGGCCAAAGAAAAAAATCCACATATAATAAAATAACAAACCCTGACATCTCATCCATCATGTTTTACACAATTTCTCACTATCCACATCTTGAGACAGTTCACAGAATTATGGACATAAACAATCCTGTCCTAATAAGAATCTTCAAGGTTATATCTCTAAAAAGGCACCGAATTTTTTTATTGAAGTCCAGATTTAATTTTGTCATTCAATATATTTGTACCTACACAAAGCAAACCAACATATATTTGTGCTTTAAAAGGCAGAGAGATTCAGAGTTAACTGGAGCATGTTATCTCCTTTTCACACCTTCTTCACCCTACACTCGCTTCCAGCCTGCACCCTTCCTTCCTCCCTGCCTGGTGATTCTCGTCTCCTGAGCCAAGATGCAGCAAGTTCCTCTAGCACTTGTTCCCAGCTCTCCCGCATAATGACACAGCACTTCCAGTGCGATACGCCCCGCACCGTGACACCAGCACAGCCGCACGCAGGCAGCAATTCGTGCTTGACCCCGACTCCAACGGGGCCGTAGCTCGCACCTCTGACCGAGGTGGGGCTGGGAGATGAAACCCGCTGAACCCCAGAGAGCTGATTCTTGCATGACTAAAGCGGAACACGAGGAGACGCCTCGCACCGCCCCGCAGACCCCGAGAACTGCTCTGCGGACAAGGACCCGCTGACAAGCCGCGCCCCGGCCCAGCCGCTCCCCGGAGGCGACCTGCTCCTTCCCCGCCGCGGCCCACCGGCCCAGGCCAGGCTGCGGCCTACAGGCGGAACCACCACCACCGCCGCCACCACCACCGCCGCCGCCTCTCTTCCCCTTGCTATCCCCGTCCCGCCCGGCACCTTCGGCCGGGAACTCCTCAAACTCATCGTCCTCCTCCAGAAGCCCCAGGTCCACCGGCTGCTTTTTCTCCGACATGCTCGGCCTGCTGCCCCGGCACCGCGTCCCGCCGCCCGCGCAGGCTGATGGGATACCGGCGACGGCCACCACCGCGCCTGCGCCCCGCTAGTAGCCGGCCCTCGGCCACCCGTCTCGCTCCGCCCTGGAGCCCCGCCTGCCTTGGCCCCTCCACCGGCTCCCTCCTTTGCCCGTGACGGGGCCGTCTCACGGTGCTTCCCGCCCCTCTCTGCTCCCCGCCTCCCCTCGGCGTCCTGCAGGCCCGGCCCGGCCCGGGGCGGCCTGCTCCGAGCTGCTTCTCCGCCTCTCGCTGTGGTCCCCTCAGGGCGGCCTCGCTGGCGCCGGCCGCCCGCCGGCTTTGGCTGCCCGCCGGCCCACGCGTTATCCCAGAGCCCGACCGCGCCGGCTGCCGCCTCCGACGCTGCTGGGCAGGTCCGGCTGCTGCCCGCCTTGACCCATGGAGCGCAGTGAGGGAGCAGGTGCCATGGGGCTGGGAAGAGGAGAGGCCATAAGCCGATCCGTGCTCCTCCGCCACGGCTCCTGCGGCTGCCAAAGCCAGGGGTCATCGGGCCGGTCTGGGGACAGAGAGACTGACCGCTCCGGAATGAGTCCGGGCTCCCTGTTTGAAGTGACAAATACTCAATACCGTGGATAAATCTGTTCGCTGCACCGGTTAGCCAACTCACACAAGCCACGGCCGCTACTGAAGACATCTGTTCTCTCTCTGTTCTTTCATTATTGATTTAGATTCAGGCAAAACCTATCAAATATCAGCTTGCTGGCTTTCTAATCCATAACCTCTAGCGGTGTGGGCTTTTTTCCTTCCGGCATTTTAACATGCTGGATCTGGTTGACTTTAACTTTTCAATTCCTTGTCCCTCACATCAGACAAACAAGCAGCTTGCAAGGGAGGTTGTGATTATTCAATAAAGAATTAGGATGTTACAGAAAAAAAAATAGAAATGCCTTGGGTTTTAGATATTCCAAAGTGTATTCATTTCACTTAATTCTAGCTTCTGTTGAAGATTTAAACAAAAGCAAAGTTCAATCCTACTAGCCTGAACAAGTTTCTGTGTGTGGCTGCTCCCCTGGCTGCTCTCTAGGCAGCAATCACCTTCTAACAGCGCTGCCAGTTTGCTGCAGAGGTTGGGGTTTTTTATTTCCTTGCTCTGTGAGAAGCTGATTCAAGAGACAATGACTTGCACAGCTGGGTTACAATGTGTCCTAGATTTAAAGTCAGGGAAACTGAACAAAAAAAATGTTGTGGGAATTGATATATCGTCCATTTTCAACCCACTAGATGCATGTTCTGGCATGTGGCTACAGTTAAGGCAAGGTGGGGAATGAGCCCTTCTGCCAGGTCTAATCGAGTGGTCACATTTTGTTCTCACATGACACAGATGATTGTGAAAAATACAGAAGTGCAGGATTAATAAATCAATATCTGGAATCTAATTATGACTTGGATGGAGTTTGTAGCAAGCCATGCATTTTGAAATAATATTCAGAGCATACAAGATAAAGTGGACAGGGATCTGTCATATCAAAAGCTTGCAAAGATCCATCACCATTCAGTTACTAAGGCCCATATTCAAACCCTCGGGTTTTTACCTTACCCAAAACTACAGAGTTTTCAGCACACTCAGATGCCCAACTGCACCTAGAGTTATCTAAGAAAAAATGTAACTTGGAAACTCCTATGGACAAGTAGCTTCAAGTAGCCCTGGAGCAGGAAGCAACTTGAACTTGTTTTAAAGATTTTGTATGCATATCTGCTGGGAAGAAAAGATACTGCAGGTCTTTCCACCCCCCTTTTCTCCTCCTTTGTCAAGCTGCTGGTTAGGAAGCTCTGGAGTGCCAGCAGAGAGAAGAATCTTTGCTTCCCTAGGGGATATGGCCAGCCACTGCACAGGAAAACAAGGAAAATCAAGGAGTCCTGAAACAGTAGACACTGCTTATGTAGGAGATGACCACAACCTGCCTGGATGCGTTCCTGTGTGATCTGGTACAGGCGATCCTGCTCTGTCAGGGGGTTGGACTAAATGTTCTTTCAAAGTCCCCTCCAGCCCCTAACATTCTGTTATTCTGTGAACAATTCTTGTACCTGAATCCTCCTTTGCTTTTCCCAAGTGTGCAGCTGAGTATTCCTGTGTCACTGATTCTGGTGCCAGTCTTGCAACTGTGGTTTCTCAGCAGAGGCACAGTCATATTTTCTTAAGGTTTCTTAGCAGAGGCACAATCATATTTTCTTAAGGTTTCTTACTGGCATTTTTAGGTAGATTCCTACTCAATCTGGGAGATATATATATCCCAGATATCACATAGGAGATAGATAGATAGATAGATAGATAGATAGATAGATAGATAGATAGATAGATAGACAGATAGATAGATATCCCATATCTTACTGCCCCCCCAAGAAACATGACCCCCAAGTTTCTCCAATGAGAAACTTAGATTTCTCCATGGACATCTTTGAATTCCACAAAGCATCCAAGCAAATACAAATTTGGTGACTCAGTTTATAATACTCAATGTTTTTGGTGAACCTAGCCCCATTGACTAGTCTTAGTTATTTAGAAAAAAAAAAAAAGCATAAGTATTCAGCTGTCCAGAACATATTTTCCAGTGTGAAAAGATATTTGAAAGGTTACAGGAGAGTGCCCAAGCCCCAGGTATGATTGGAGTTTGAGAGTTTCTAGATGGGCCATCAAGAATATGAGTTACCGCTCAGCATCTCCCCTAGGCAATCAGGGAGGCAAAAGGCCATCGATACCTAATCAGAACATACTGACACTGATTTTTGTTTTATCCTTGCCCTGTTGCAGTCCCAAGACCAGTGGCAATCTTTGCAGTCACCAAGCCTCTATCTCACATGGACAAAGGACATGCAGAGCAAGGAACAGTTTTGATCAAATTAGAAAAGGCAGTTCCTACATTCCCAGAAGAGCATAAAGGATCTGCATTCTTAGAGCTTCAGCCCCTGCATAGTCTATCAGCTACATGCTGACTAAATTGATGTTCCAGAACCAACAGCCTGACACTACTGTCTGCTTCAGCAGAGATATCTACATGTCTGTTCCCTGGAATTTAAATGGAAAAAATCCTACAGATTTCAGTGATTTGGGATATGATCACCTTTATTAAAACCTTACCTTATATATACCCTTAACTAGTAGCATGCTTTAAATAACTGAGCAAGACAACCCTGAGTAACTCATCAGTCCCTCTATTATCCCTTCCAGAGCTGCACAGCAGCTATTTTATGATTTAATTTTTTGTGGTTGTTGTTGTTATTCAGCATGTTTTATGCATTAGTACCAGCAAAGCCTGTCTTTGCTTGGCAAATGTTACTGCAAGTCACCTAGGAGGGAGGTGAAATTATGTAGATTTATTTATTCAGAGTGTAATTTGCATAAATGAAAAATGGAAATTGAGCATTTTTTCTGAATTAGAGACTTTTTTTTTTTCCCTTCAAGGTGAAACAAAAATGAGTTTAGTACACTAGTTCTGATTTCCAGATTTTTTTTTTTAGGGACACTATTAGTCATTTCTGTGCCTGGACCCATATTGGACACTTTAATGTCTGAAAGCATATTCTGAAGGGAAGATTAAAAAGAGGAAGTGGAACAGATTGGAAATTAATTTGCTTATAAGGTACAATTAAAGGCATCCTTTAGAAGAAAAATCTCAGAGATATGATAAGGATTTTAGGTCCACAGAATGACAGAATGGTAGGGGTTGGAAGGTATCTCTGAAGATGATCTAGTCCAATCCCTCTGCCAGAATAAATCACGCAGGTGAGTTTGCAATGCCTCTAGAGAAGGAGACTTCACAACCTCTGCTCCAGTGCTCTGCCACCTACAAAGTGAAGATCTTTTTTTTCCTTGTGTTTATGTGAAACTTTCTGTATTCCAGTTTGTGTTCACTGCCCCTCTCCTGTCACTGGACACCACAGAGAAAAGTCTGGTTCCATCCACCTGACACTCACCCTTTAAATATTGATAAGCATTAATGAGTTCCCCCTTCAGTCTCTTCTTCTCCAGGCTAAGTTGTTGTTTTGGAGGCCTGCATGGTCCCAGGCTACCAAGCAGTGCCTTTTTAGAGAAATCCTGTGCTACAAGGAAAATTGACATTGTGTGTATTTTGACCCCGCTGGTCTCATCCACACAATGTGGTATCCATGTGTGCAGGCATCATATCTAATGGACCACAAGCTTGGACACTTCTGGCTCAGACTGGCCCTGCCTACACAGTTTATCTGGGTGGGAGAGTGACTGTCCCATAGTTAGATATCCAGGAAAGCACTAAGGTCCTGAAAACAAAACAAAACAAACCAACCAAACAAACAAAACCCAGGAAAAATTAATGTTACCATTCAGAGTGCAAAAATTAACTATGCAGTGCAGAATATCTGTCTTGCACTACAGAGCATACCTGGCAGTCCAAGCATTATTTAATGCATCATAGGAATCCCTCTGGAGTTGGTGTTCTGTCTCTCAGGATGGTGCTGCATTTCATGCTATAGCTTTTTTGCATTAAAAGGCAGGGGGGAAGCATATTTTACATTCAATGCATCTAGGTGTTAGGAATTAATTTCCCCACTTCTTTCAATGCTCTGGACCAGTGGCATTCCTGAGGTCAGTGCCTTTGCTTTGCCACTATTTATTTATTCGTGTCTGCAGAGGTCCTCTTTTTCTCTCCAGCTGCTCCATCATTCAGCAGCACCTCCTGGTAGTCCACCCTCTTCCCACAGCCCATCCCCTCTCCACAGTTGACCCTTGCTAAGGTCAGGATGCGATTAGGAGGCTGGAGATCATAAGGAATATTAATCACAAGGAGCGCTTGAATGTTGCTTTACAGACTTCCTTAGGTGAAATACACTGTGGTGAGCTATCGGGTTACCAGTGGCTGAAAAAGAAACAGTTTTCTCTCTACCCGTGACAGTCAACAGCAAGTTTGATTTATTTTCTCATTTTCAGTTAGTCTAAAGGCAGCTGGACAGTATTGCCACAAAGCTCTAGCTGTGTGTCATTGTAATAGGGGCAATATGTTTGTTCACTTCTGCTCTCTTCCTCTGTCTAATTGTTCTATTGTCTTTCTGGTTTCTCTCCACATTTGGGCTGACAAAATGTCTCCTTGGGTTTAGCCCTCTAGCCAAAACTTAATGGGCTCCTAATCAAGAACTAACACCACCAGTAGGCTGTTTCCTGTCTTTGTTTACCATTCCTGGTATCTTTCTTCTCCTCACAGTCCATCACAGCAAATTTTCACCCTTATTTTCCTCTGAATCTTCCTTCATACAGGGGGCAGAATGCTTCCTATATGTTGGTCCCCTTTCATTTTCTGGCCACTCTCTGATCCCTCAGCTCTGCATCCTGGAAGAGTACAAGATACATCCAGAACCAGATTTTGAAAACCCAAGTAATCCTGGGATAACCGTCTATTCATATAAGAATGTATAGTCACATACATATAACTAGATCAGCAGAACTCGTAGAACCATAGAATCATAGAATTGTTTTGGCTGGAAAAGACCTCTAAGATCATTTGGTCTACCTAAGGCCATATTGGCCATTAAACCATGTCCTGAAGTGCCATGTCGTCATGCTTCTTGAATTCCTCTATCAGCAGAATGTTTATTGCTGAGCCTCAGCACAGACTGTGTTGATGTTTTGAACATGTAAGGGTAACTACAATGTGATTAATTACTAGGTACTGTTCACCACGACTTGCATTTCCATGCAAGTATCAAGACTGTCAAGGTACAATTCAGTTGCCTAAACAAAGGTTTCTAATATTGGTTGAGATGCCCTAAAACACAGGGCAGTTGTAATCTGGGAGACCTTGGCTCTTCCCAATGACACTTTGAGATAGGGTAAAATGCCCCAGGGTTTCTAAAATGGTACCAATGCCTGTGTTCAAACAGATTAATTCCACTCCTACCGTGAACTGCAATAACTGCTTGTGGTGTCTGAGTATCTTTTTTCATGTAACTGACTCCTTGTAGGGGTGTAGATGAACCATCTGGTGGGTCTTTATAGAAATGAATGAAGAAATGCTATATCACCAGCAGAAGTTTCAATTACTTGCTTTTTGAATGAGAACACTCTTGAGAGCTTAATCAAAGCCTGTGCATTATCTTAGATTATCAAGTGAAGTTGAGGCAGAACCACAAGGAGCTATTGGGTCAAGTTCCGGTCTTAACCTGCCTCATTCCCTCTACTCTGCTCTTAGGAGACCCCACCTGCAGTACTGTGTCCAGCTCTGAAATCCCCCACACAAGTAGGACATGGACCTGCTAGAACAGGTCCAGAGGAGGCCACAAAGTTGATCATAGGGCTGGATCACCTATCCTGTGAAGATAGGCTGAGAGTTGGAGTTGTTCAGCCTAGAGAAGAAAGGCTCCAGAGAGACCTTAGAGCAGACTTCCAGTATTTGAAGGAGGCCTCCAAGAGAGCTGGAGAGGGACTTTTGACAAAGGCATGTAGTGACAGGACAAGGGGTGATGGGTTCAAACTGAAAGAAGCAGGACTGAGATTAGACATTAGGAAGAAATTCATCATCAAGAGTGTGGTGAGGCACTGGAACAGGTTGCCCGGAGAAGATGTAGAGGCTCCAAGCCTAGAACTGTTCAAAGGCAGGTTGGCTGGGGCCTTGGGCAAGCTGATCTAGTAGGAAGTGTCCCTGCCCATGAGAGGGAAGTTGGAACCAGATGATCTTTCAGGTCCCTTCCAACCCAAACCATTCTATGATTCTGTGATTCATTCAATCCTTCCACAAGTGCAGCAGCTCAGGGCAGACTGTGGGGCAGTGTATGTACAAGAGTACAAACCTGACAGCACTTTTTGTTTCAGTTAGATACTAGTTCATTTAAAGAAAATCTTAGAAAATGAACTCTCTCTCTTCCTGACTTGCTTTCCAAAGCACATAAATCTTTTGTAACTTTAATTCTTAGCCCCATAACAAACACGACAGCACCAGTGACAGCTGGAATGCTTGTAAAAACAGCACCAGAATAAAGGCTGAGTGCAAGCCAAACTGATCTACAAACCCAATGAAATTACAGAGTGTAAATATAAACAGACAGAAATCCCTATGTTGATGTGTACAGAACTTACTAAACTACAACAGGTAAACTATGCAATTGAGCAGGTTCATAAGGTAGTACAGTGGTGCTAATTAATATTCTAAGGTACAAAGTAAATTAGAAGTAGGCAGGATCACCTGCAGGAGTGTATTACAGTAAAAAAAGTTAGATTTGAGTGCATTGTTAGTAAGGTTGGTTGAGAGAGAGAGAGAAAAAGATCTAAACTGATTGTCATGTGAAGGAGTGCATTAGGAAACAGCTTTCTCAGTTTTACTGTTTCTGGCTTTATCTTTTGTAATACACAATAGGGGAGTCTTTTCTCTGATTTGCTTTTAAGGTTTTAGCACAATCAAAAGCTGGAGGTATTGTAAAGAAAAATCTGCAAATAGCATGAAAATGTCTTGTGGTGACGTTCTTATTCAAGCTCTGGGCTTGATTTTGAAAGATCCCAAAGGCTCGAGAGATGCCAGTGCAAAGCATTTCTGCATATCAGATCTTTGAGGTCTGTAAGATTGTTTAATAATCTTGTTTTCATGCTCTTGCAAACCTACAAAGTCTTTTTTTACCCATGCAGTAGCACAGATTTTATTAAAACCATTCGGGACACATATCTGTGTTTTATAGGCAACAGTTTTGTGCTGACTGGTAACATACATAACATCAGTCAGTAGGACATTTTCCTTCTTTCAGGAAACTGATAGCATATTTAAAGTTAGGAAAACATTAATTATTTAAAAACCAAGGCCTACAATCCTAGGACTTTCAGATCCTCTCCATTGCATTGTAGGTGTGAGGAGGCGCTTGGTTTACCAGCAGACTTCATAGTGTTGGGTTAATGGTTGGATTTGATGATCTGAAAGGTCCATACTGAATAGTTCTATGATTGTCCCTGCCTATGGCAACATAGAATCATGGAATCAGAGCATCACAGAATCATAGAACCATAGAATGGTCTGGGCTGGAAGGGACCCCCAATGGTCATCTAGTCCAACCCCCATCTTCACAAAACTTCTTGCACATTAATGTTAAATGATATATAGGCCATATAAAAAGCCATATAACAAATGTTTCTGTTCTTTATCTTTCGTTGCCTTGCAATCTGCAGGGAAAAGTCCATATTTTCCAATGTGTCTTCCCTCAGAAGTGGTTTGACATGGCTGCAGTCTGAAATATAACCAAACTAAACCAACAAGGTCTGAAATTGTATGTTTGGTGCTTATGCAGGCTACATGTAAGCCACAAGGAAAAAGAAATTTAAACAATCACATGCAGATCTGAGAGGTGGGCCTGAAGCAATGAGCCCTCAATTCCCATAAACATGACTAAATTTAGGATTTGCTTTTCCAACCAGTTATCACATGTGTGGTTGATCGGCATAGGGCAACTGGCTGGCTCTCAGTTGGTGAGTTTAAACCCAAAGCTAAAAGGAGCCCTGGAAAGGTGGATATGCTTTTTAATGATGGAAGAAAGAGAGATGAGCAGATCTCATCTATGCTGTCAGAATTCTTAACCAAGATGCACAAGGCTAGTTGGAAACATATTTTGTCATACTCTTAATAAGCTGAGGGATCTCCAGGTATTCACCAAGGATTCATGACAACTGACTTTTGGGTATAATGGAAAGCCATCTTCTGTTAAAAACATAAAGCAAGTGGAAATTATTCTGGAGAAGAGGAAGCTGAGGGGAGATCTCTTTGCTCTTTACAACTACCTGAAAGGAGGTTGGAGTGAGGTGGGGGTTGGCTTCTTCTCCCAGGTAACTAATGATGGGGCAAGAGCAAATGACCTCAAGCTGTGCCAGGGGATGTTTAGGTTGAATATTAAGAAACATTTCCTTCCTGCAAGAGTGGTCAGGTATTGGAACAGGCTGCCCAGGGAGGTGGTGGAGTCACCATCCCTGGAGGTGTTCAAAAAACGAATAGATGTGGCACTTCAGGACATGGTTTAATGGCCATGGTGGTATCAAGTTGATGGTCTAAGAAGTCCTTTCTAACTGAGACAATTCTATGATTCTATGCAATTGACCTTTAGTTCTGTGTGCAGCCAAACTTTATGTACTGAATTCCATATCCTTTGACGTATTGCAAGGTGGCTATCAGCTATCTGGTCTTCAGGGAACAACTCCAGGTTCCCCAAAATTTGGTCCAAAATCCTTTAGCAGTACTGGTTTTACACCCCTTCTTAAGATGATTCCACCTTCTCTGCATTTTCAATGACTTTCAGAATGCCCCTATACTCCAGTCATTTTTCTTCAGCATATCAAAGTCTGATTTGATTGTCAGAATCATAGAACCTACTTTGTTTATTTTAAACAAACAGGAAATCCAGTCTACCTGAGGCATACATGAGAACAATCAAAAACTATGAATACAGATTTGCTAAAGCCATGTGGCTGGTAATCTTCATAATAAAATTTAATCACTTTTGTGTTGAGAAGCTCACCATGAGCCAGCAGCATGCTCATGCAGCCCAGAGGGCAAATTGTGTCCTGGGCTGCATCAAGAGGAGCGTGGCCAGCAGGGCAGGAGTGAGGATTCTGCACTGTCTTGTTAGACCCCACCTTGAATACTGCATCCAGTTCTGGTGTCCCCATCATAAGAAGGACACAAAGGTGTTGGAATGAGTCCAAGGGCTGAAGCATCTCTGCTATGAGGACAGGCTGAGGGAGCTGGGGTTGTTCAGCCTGGAGAAGAGAAGACTCCGGGGGGACTTCCAATACCTGAATACTTCCAATACTGACAATATCTTCCAATACTTCCAAGCTGCCTCCCAATACCCAAAGGGATCCTACAGGAAGGCTGGGGAAGGATTTTTTTGTAAGGGTCTCTAGCAATAGGACAAGAGGGAATGGTTTGAAGCTGAGGGACAGTAGGTTTAGACTGGATCTTAGGAAGAAGCTCTTCAGTATGAGGGTGGTGAGACTCTGGAATGGGTTGCTCAGGGAGGTTGTGGATGCCTTCTCCCTGAGGGTGTTCAAGGCTGGGTTAGATGAGGCCTTGAGCAGCTGAGTCTTGTTGAAAGACAATCCTGCCCATGGCAAGGAGGTTGAAGAAGATGATCTTTAAGGTCCCTCCCAACCTAAGCCATTCCATGATTATATTCACAGGAGTAGCTGTGTATGTTGTATAGCTATACGCTCTATTATACACATGCTGCTGATGATACTTTGCAGCTTTGCATAAGCTTACTTAGCAAGCACATCAGAAACACTTCTTGCATAAAAGTCTTGAATTGTACATTTTAAACAATGATTTCCAAATGATAAATTGTGATTTCCAAATGATAAATTTTAGTTTTCTTTTATGGGTATTACAAATTTATATTGAAGCTTCACTGAATTGGACAATTTGTCAGCAGTTTGCTTAATGTTAATCTATTCATTTGGCGGTAAGTGAAGAGTTTAATGGTGAAGTGATGTAACTGGAATATAGTTTCAAGTGGTGTGTTAGGTTTATCAATCAGTGAAAATTGTGCACTTGAGTGTAAGAGCACGTCTATCCATGTGATACTTGCTACCTCAGTTAATTGAAACCCTTTTTCCACCCTATTATCAATACTTGAAAAATAGCTCCAACTGTATCTATTAGCCAGTGTCTTAATAGATGCTTTATCAGCTCCAGATAAATTGCATGTATTTCACTAGAAAGCAATTTCACTAATACAAGGGTCAGTTCTCTGGTTCACTGGAGATGTTCACTCAGGAGCTGTTGGGGCACAACTGGCTGGATGGATAGAGGATGTTTAGAGCTATGGGCTTGGTCTTCAATCCATTGAAACACTGTACAAGGTTGGAGGTCCAATCTGATTGACACTCAGTTGGACTAGATGATCTCTGCAGGTCCCTCCCAACCCCTGCCATTCTGTGATTCTATGTTCAGTGCTTTACCATATTTGGAAATGTATTGTTTTAATCGTCAAGACTTAAAAACATTGTACTGCAGTGGATAGAGAGGACAAAACCATAGCTGAAAGTTAACAGGAAAGAAATCCTGTTATGCAACGAAGAACTTCCTTTTACAGTGCAGTATTTCTTCACTGAAAGTGGATGGTTGCTATAAAGAGGAGGTATTTATCAATTTTCAAAGGTCTTGGCCCATCAAAGCTAGTGTTAGATTTGGTATTTCGCTTTAGTTGCCAAGGTGACAAACACTTATAAATATACCACATCTTCTAATGTGCTTTTTAACTTAGTATTTTTATGGCTTTTAAATCAGACACCATTAGCAAATATATTAGGTAATTTAGCTGAAAGACCATTTTCTACTAACACTTTTTGTTACATTCCCCCAGGTACTTCAGTAAATGTCTGTTGTGACATTGCAGTCCTGCCAGGCTTCTAGCATGTAAAGATACTTATGGTGCATCTGGTAAGAATTAACATATTACCTTTGAGTTTTCTGGGGTTTGTGTTTTGGGGTTTTTTTAAATGATAATTACAAATTGTATGAAAGAAGGCAGATAATAAGGGTTGGATCCTACAGTCCATTGATGTCAGAGGGAATTCTGTGGAGGTAATGACTCCAGAGTTGGCCAGAGGCCATACTATATGTTGTTACTCTTGGCTCCTGTCTCCCCTTTTTATAGCACAGTAAGGAGGCTGAAGGCACAGGGGTGACCATAAGAGCTCCATAGCAGGACCCTTCCCTCTGCAAAGGAAAAGCAAACAAACAAAACCCACCTGGATGTTTTCTTCTTTTTCAGACTCTAAAGCCAGAGGAGACCTTTGCCATCACCTGGTGAGATGCCCTGCAGGACAACCAAACCAGGAGCGTGGTGGCTGTACTGGCCATGTCTTGGGTGGAGCATGGCTTGAAGGGGGCTGGCTGGGAAACTGCTGCTAAGTAGTGGTGGGCACAAGAGGTGCATGGCCAGGTGGGGCTGGTGCACCCTCAGGAGACTTTAAGAGCCACAGAAGAGTGACCTTCCCATGGGCAGGTGCTGCAAGCTATGGGAGAGCTAGGCAGCAGGGCTGGGACTGACACAGCAAGTGAAGACCATGGCTCCTGTCAGCCTCTGACTGCACAGACCTGCAGGTGTAAAAGTTACACTTTCCCTGCTATCCCAAAACCACATCTGGAGGCAGGGGATGTTCTGGGCTCTGCTCCCAGAACCTGCTTCTCACCCCAGGAGCCCCATCCCACACTGAGGGGCAGCCTCGCTGGGTGTGCAGCTCTGTGAGCAGGCATGGCTGGAGGGGTGGGATGCTGACAGAAAGGAGCAGTCATTTCCAAACACATTTTTTCAGAACTTTTGACAAAGCTTGCCATCACTGAGGATTAAGCACAGTTCATAAACCAGTGAAAAAGCTTCCTACAATATCAGCGTGTTAGGTTGGGTGGAAAGGTACGAAGGAGAAGCATCCAGGAAACATCTTTCATGCCTGCATATTAAATTTAATCTGCCACCCCTGTCTTTTAAGACTCAGCATTCAACTGCTGGAGAAAAAAAAAAAAAAAAGATATTGATCTGAAAGAAAAAGATAGGGGGGGTGGGGGGAAAAAGGCAAGCCAGTCTGCTTTAAGAGTTTGCTCAGCAAAGCAGGAGAGTCTTAAGAAGAAATTAGCTGCATGGGAGTCACAAAGGGCTGCCCCACGCTGCAGACAAACACAGGGCCTGTATTTGCCACTCTCCCTCCCTCCCCACACAACCAGCACTGTCCCACTGGCCTCTTCATTCAGCACAGCTATCTGTCATGAAGAATTTAAGTTTCATATTTTTGTCTGTCAGCTGTGAAGAGGCCTGTCAGCTGAGGCTTACGCTACCCCTGGCCAAAAGGCCTGTGGCCCACGCTGACAATACATCCTTACATCTGTGCTCCCAGGCCCCGGATAATCCCCTCACTTTCCTCCTCAGCATTCCCGGTTATGATGAGGCTTAAATTGCGTATTTTGGAGGGGTTTTTAAATCCAGATTTTGCTGATAAATGCTATCAGCAGGAACGAAATGAAATCCAGCATGGTTTAGCTCTTATTACCAGTATCAAGCCTGCTATGGGCATTTTGTGAGGGCCATAGAGACAGCATTCATATTAAACAGGTTAATGTCTATAATGGCTATAGACACAGGAATTAAATGTAGGAATGCTAATATCAGCTTTTATCTACTTTGTCTGCTTGCCTTCTCTGCATAAAACCCCCCCACACACATCCTTCAAACAAGACATTTCCCTGTTAGTTTCTTTAATTTGATTTACAAAGGGAAATAAGATAACCAGCTCATTACAAATCCACAGAGGACTGGTTTTGTGCTCTGAGATGCCACCAAATTACTTGTATAATGCCACAGAAGGCTACATTCCCAAAGCACACCTCCAAACCCCAACACTTCTCCTGTAAGACAGTTACCAAAGGTACTGCAGTAAAAGCTGTAGTAAAAAGAGTGGTCACCAACCCATCTCAGTCCGATAGCTGTTTATGAGGGTAAAGGAAGGATACAGGAAATTTATCACAGAACCATAGAACAGTTTGAGTTGGAAAGGACCATCAAATGTCATCTAGTTAGGACTGCACAGCTTTGATGCTCACACCTAAATAACAACAGCAGCAAAAAAGTAAAATTGCTCCAAAAACTCAGTGTCCTTGGAGGATTGTGGAGGGATGCAGCACAGTAACCTAGGTTAAGCATTTGCTGTCTTGTCTCTAAGAAATCGATTTTCCAACTATAATGCAACCACAAAGAAACCACATCTTTAACTCATTAAAGGCTTTTAAATTGTCTAATCGATTATGACTCAATTGCATTTTTCTGAAGTCAATATTAGATTATATCCCTATGAAACAACTTTACCATTTTCTTCTACAGTGAAACATCATTTTCCCATGCAGTTCTAAAATATTTTAATATAATGTAATAGTCCTGGAGGGATTTCTGTTCCATTGCCTTATATTATAATTTGGAAACTGGCTTCAGAACAACGTTTTTCAACCCATGGTCTGAGATAATCTGAAAGGAGAAGACGGAGAGACTGCTGTAGGGAAGTCTCCGATCAGCCCTATGAAAGACAGCTTCACAAGTTTCAGCCTCATCCACTTCTCTCCTGGAAAGGGAGGGTCTTCAAGTTCTCACATTTAAAAAAAAAAAAAAGGTAAAAAGGTTGAGAATTCCTGCCTTGGAATATCTTTTCCATGAGAAGCAAGGTGGGAAGTTGCTTATTCCCAACTGACTCACATCAGAAAATGAGGGCAGCTGCAAGGCTGTGTATAAAGGGACTCCTTTATGGAAACATTCCTGCATGTGCTTCACATGGTATTCCTGTGACTGAAACAATTTATGGGTGCAGATTTGAGGCAGTTAAGTGTCTTTCAGATCACAAACTAATGCAGTCATGATGCTACTGCTAAAACTTGAAACAGAGGACTGCCTTGAATGGCCTGGGTGTTGGGGTCTAGCTGTCTTCTACCATAGCCAGCTGTGGCAAATAATTCTTCACAGAATCACAGATTGGAGAGTTGTCCAGGACCTCCAGAGATCACTTAGTCCTCCAACCCTTCTGCTCAAGCAGGCTCACCTAGATCAGGCTGCACAAGAACACCTTCAGGTGGGTTTTGAAAACCTCCAGAGGAGACTCCACAACCTTTCAGGGCAGCCTGCTCCAGTGCTCCATCACCCTCAAAGTAAAGAAGTTCTTCCTTATTTTTAAAGATTTGTGTAATTTTTAAATGTTTCTTCTCCCAATAGGATCAAATTCCTGTCTGTAAATATTTTTTGGCTGTGTCCCACCAGTAGGTAGAGAGCAACCAAGAGAAAGGGAGCTGGAAGAGATGTATCCCAGTATTTTATTTACATATGATAAGATTTGAATAGGATCTTGGAAACAGATAACAATAGTTGACCAAAAAAAAAAAAAAAAGGTTAATAGTATTATTAACACTAGCAATTAGACATCCAATAGATCTATTTTTCCTGTAAGGGTAGAGAGATGTGCCAAGACAACAGCAATGAGACATTGTCAGTTCAATCCCTGTTTCAAAGCAGCAAGTACAGCCTGCCCCAGAATATTCCTATACAATGCCTTTCACAAAAGAAAGTTGGGAATTAAGATAAAGAAAGAAAGGAAAAGGGAAAAGCAGGGGCAGGGTAATAAAAGGTAAAAGCTGGTGTAGTGTTTAAATTGCCTCTTGGTCCATGGAGTAGTTGGAGGTGGCTGTGAAGCCAGTCAGTGCTGGAGGATAGTGATTTGTGTCAACTATCTTTTTTCTTTTTCTTTTTGGTCCAAAAATATCTGAGGGACAGAGGTTTTGTGTTCCTGTATGTCACCACCTGGACTATTTTGGCTTTCACTGTATTCTTACTGTTGTTACAAAGAAGAATTCCCTCAGCATTGCATGTGTGTTGACTATCTTAACTTTTTCTTAAAAATAGAAATGAAAATAATAAAATACCTTTTGTTTCAGGAATTAATTACTCTAGGAGCTGTAGCAAGTGATTTCCTTCCCTATGCAAGACAGCCTTTTAATGTCTTGGGGTAAAAAATCAGAAAATAGCTTCACCTCACTGAAAAGCAGGATTTTGCTCCTGAATTCCTGGGAAGTTCCCACCTAAGCTAAGTGCCTTGCTTTTCCACCTCCCACTTCTTTTGTCTCTGGAGTTACTTATTAGGAGAAGGCTCATTACCTCATTTAAAGAACAACAAACTGGAGGAGGCAAATCAACATTTCTTTCTGCATTTCATTTTACCTAAATTTTGGGAACAGCTTTGGTTAAATCCAGGTTCCCACACTCCTCAGGTACATACAAATCAGTATGAGGTGTCTAGTAGATGAAGATTCCTCTGATCTCACATGTTCTCTTTGCAAGTTAGCAATACTGCCCTTTTCTCCTAGGTTAGGTTGGGCAGTTCCCTCCTCCATTTTAGGACTCTCATTTCTAGATGCTGAGCAGATAATTTTAGTTGCTTTAATTTTCATGAGAAACTAAGCTCTTCCTCTCTGTACAGACCCTCAGCACCTAACTTAGGGTAGTAAACTCAGGCATGGCAAATATTCACCTGCCAAGTCTCTTGCAGAGACCTCCACCAAACCTTTCTTCCTTTTTCTGTTAGTGTTATTGCAGTAATTCCTTCTTCCTGCTTTCCAATCTCTTTGATTGTGTATTAGCTACATTTCTCTACTTAAAGTTTGCATCAGGGTTTGACTCAGCACACAGGTAGGTACCAGGAAAAATCACTTCTGTCAGGTGCAGAGCTCAAGGTAGTGACAGGAGACCTTGTGGTAATTCACTGGCACCAGCACAGGATCCAACAAGACCGAAGACCCCATGCCTGTCTCATAGAATCACAGAGGGGGTTGGGTTGGAAGGGCCCTTAAAGATCATCCAGGTCCTCCCCGCTGTCATGGCCATGGACATCTACTACTAGACTAGCTTGCTCAAGGCCCAGCCTACCTGCCTTTAAACATTTCTAAGTTTGGAGCCTCCAAATCTTCTCTGGGCAAACTGTTTCAGTGCCTCACCACACTCTTGGTGATGAATTGCTTCCTAATGTCTCAGTCCCACTTCTTTCAGTTTGAAGCCATTACCCCTTGTCTTGTCACTACATGCCTTTGTCAAAAGCCCCTCTCTAGCTCTCCTGGAGGCCTCCTTCAAGTACTGGAAGGCTGCTCTAAGGTCTCTCTGGAGCCTTCTCTCCTCCAGGCCTTGAAGCCAGCGGCCATGTGCCAGTCCTCTTGGTGGGAAGCACTGGGTGCAGCCCTCCAGGACTCCTTGGAGGAAGCTGGTAGGACTCTACATCCTTGCTTAGTTGGCCCTGGATAAAAACAATTACATCTCCTCCTACCCTAATATTGACACAGCATGCTTCCACCACAGCTGGTGGTAAAAGTCCCAGCTTCTTTTGTAACTTCTTCAAGCAAGATTTATGTTTGATTCTTTGAATATTTTATTACTATGTCAATAATGTTCTCCAGAAACTTCAGGATCCTTTATTTCTCTTTGCTTCACTAGGGTATAGGAGAGCCAGAGGCTAGGCTTTTAAATAAGGATTACACTAGTCAGTCTTTCTGTGGTGTGATAGACAGGGGACCCATCACCCTTCTGTCCATCAAGGTTCACATTGGTTTTGATCTGGAATTGCAGTACTCAGCTTTGTTTCCTTGATCAGCAGGACAGTACAAGCCTCCAGAAACAGAAAGGCCCCCAGGTGAGGGGGCAGAGGTCACCAGTCGGATCTGCGTGGGAAACAGTGGCAAGAACTTTTGCCAGCCATGTTTTATCGCACTGCTTGCCCTCATGTTTTTTTGCCAGCAGTCCTGTGGCTCAGGGCAGGCCAGGCTGTAGGAAAATAGTAAGAAAAACCACAGTAGTGTTTCCTTTTTGAGTTCAGAAATAATAAAATTGACAGAATGAAGGTGCTTGTCTCACCCAGTGAAACAAATAGATGGACTAAGGACAAATAACTCTAGTCTCCCATTTTCCATCTTCAGTTGATGCTGGATATTAAATGGGATTGAAAGGTAAACTGGGGGGGGGGGGTTTGTTTGTTCTTTTTGTTTTTTTTTCTTGAGTCATGTGCAGAAGACAGAGCATAACATAGATGAAAGTACATGAGTGCTGGGGAGCCAGAAGATGTCTGTGCTGCTACACTGTACGTCCACAGTCATCTACTTCAAATTACTCACTTCATGAGATGTACCAAGGTGGGGGAATTACAGAGCCTCCAGCTGACAAAGTGAAGGAACTGGCTCATTTCTCCCCTAGACAGAATGTTTGTTATGTTCCTCTGGCTTATTTTGTTCTTTGAATCACTCTTTCTTCACGGGTTTTAAACCACACATCTTTGTAAAAGTCACAGCTTCCCACAACGTTATTAATTTCAGTTTGAGAGGCTTGAAGGAGCAAGGGCACAATTAATTACACAGTATGAAATGGTTACATTTAACAGGAAGCTGTAAAGCTTTATTTTTTAAATTGTTTCTCAACTCCAGCACTAATCATCAAATTGTTTCAGCTGAAAAAGCCCTTTAAGATCATCAAGTCCAACCATTATCTAACTCTACCAAGCCTGGTGCTAAACCACAGTCCCTTAGCTATGGAAATGTAAAGCAAAAGATGCTGAGTGGTTTTTAACATCAGAGTAATTTTGACCTATCTATAGCCTTTCTGTTTGCCACATTAAAGCAGCCCTGTTAATCTGTAAACTTCATAGCCTCAGTGGGAATACAACAGAGCATTTGGCAGGGCCAGCTTAAGCTGCCTACTCCAACACAGAGCTAGAAGCGCCCAACAAAAAATATTTGCAAATATAAAACAATTATTTGCCAGAAGTGTTTCCTGTTCAAATTTCCCAGAGAAGGTAACACCATTCTTCCAGGATTTTATCAGAGAATGATGAAAACCATGAGGGAGGACATGGAAAAGTCTTTCTGGCTGACATAAAAGTGATCAAGTCTGGCACGGTCTCCTGCTGCTCTGCCATTTGAGGTGGCAGCAGATGGGTGAGGTGGCTGGTGGGAGCAGATGTGCTAACCCCACAGAGGGCAACACATCTCAACATGCTTTGCTGCTATGGAAAGACCTTGTCTCTACAAGCAAGTACTTTTGGAATCACTTTAGAGGGCTTTCATTCAAAATAAACTGCCTTCCAGCCATATGCAAAAGCTGGGTTTTGTTTTGTTTGTTTTTTTGTTCCAGCTTTTAGTTTTAAACAGCCTGATGTTTTATTCCACATCACCTGCAAAATGGACTAAAGCAACTGGTTTGGGTTTTTTAACTGATTTCTTTTATCTTTGCAGTTACTACACTAGAGAGAAGCACTGGCATTTTAGGTTTCCAGTACCTGAAAACTGCAATGTTGCCAAGCTGGAGCCTTTTAAGTGGAAAGGAAGAAAGAAGTGACAGTGGTTCACAGCAAAAGAATAACTTTTGGGACCAGACATTCGAGTCAACCAAGCAAATTAAGGTAAAACCCAAAGGGACAAATATACTGCACAGATCAGCTTGGAAAGAATCCTTTTTTAGAAACAAATGGGGAAGTAAAACACAGTGCTTTAAAAGTGCATTAAGTACACTTTATTCCTCAGCTCAGAGTTAATTCAAGCAATAAACTCCCAGATTTCACACATGCTAAAGCTTCCTGCAAATCTCACAGCCGAGTTCCCTACTGAATCTCAGGGGAAGCTTTTAGAATGATAACCGCCTTCCCCCACCTCCAAGCTGACCTGGAAATGCTTAAAGAATTGTGCTTAGCAAAACCCTTGTCCTAAGACTCTTTATTAGTATTACCTGTGTTTTTCTCTGAACCAGGTATATAAAAGAGAGGGGAGTTCCCCTTGCACCAATTAAACCCCAAATCTCACCTTACCTTTCTTTTCCCTCCTCAACAAAAAGTTAACCCCTGCTGAGCTCTTTCCCCCCAAGGCATCTATAAAGCCTCACAGGTGAGCTGGCTGGAATGAGAATGAATCAGCACTGATCTTCCAGCAGATAAACACCAATCTTTTATTCTAGCCACCTGGCTCTGAACTTATCAGACAAGAAAATGGTATGGTTTGAGTTAGGTGGATTTTCTTCTCTTTTGCAGTATTCTTCCTTTTGTATTTCCCTTCCTACAGCAAGCACCCTTGGGAGTAAATGTGCTTTGGGACACATCTTCAAGCTGGGATTTTTCTTTGCTAAAATCCACATTTTGATGCTTTTTGTTGGAGGAAATTACCTTGTTTTAAGTATGCTCAGTCTCTAAAATCTTTCAGTCTCTTAAAGTCTTTTATTTATGTCAGAACTCTTCCTTTTTTCACCAAGTCCTTGAAATGCAGATGAGTTTGTCACGCCTGGACAGAAGTAACATGGAAATATTTTCATAAACCTAGTTGTTATACCTTGGGGGAAGTGAAAAAGACTTGTGTGGTTATATAGGTAAATTTGTCTTTTCTCCCTGTGGTTTTGACCATAAGAATGTAGAGTCAAGCACTACATTAGTTCACTAAAATATTTTCTGTCCTAGATGCACATGAATCATATAATTGTTTCCCTGATGAAGCTCTTAAGAGTAACTAGAAAAAATTAAATGCATTAAGAAGTCTAACAGGAGAATGGGCCCTTGCTACAAATTAATTTGAATTTTTATGATCGTTCTCAAGTAGGGAGTAAAGTGGGAGGATGAGAAGACAATTCTCCAGTACAACTTCTACCTCTTCACTCATTTCATCTTATAAATATGTGATTTATAGGACTGCTCCAGATTTATTCTCTGCTCCTGGCAGATGGGTATTGTTCTGTTGCCTTTAAGTTCCATCTTTCCCTCATGCAATTTGAGGAGAGTATCACCAAATGATACTGAGTCCTATTTCCTTGAGTACTTTTTACAAGTATTTCTAAGCAAATACACTTAAATTTTGTGATATGAACTTTGGGCTCTGCTGCCACCCACCATTTTTTTCTAAGCCTATCACAGGGCAAAGAATAAGGAGTCCATATCCTGAGCCTTTTTACTTTGATTACTCTAAAGGGAATGGTCTTTCTGGAAAAAAACAAACAAACAGACAAACAAAAACCCACAACCAACCAACCCTGCAGAAACATTTATCATCTGTATGTGTAGGGGATATCTGTATCAGATAGCAGCACAGATATATTAGCTAGAGCTCACCTTGGCTTAAATTCTGGGAAAGCCATAGGAAAACAAGCCCTCTATGTAACTGGCATTTTGTATCTACAAGGGAGGTCATGTTGCTAAAACCCGAGCAGAGTAAATATCCTTTGTGTCTAGAGGACCACAATAACAACAGATCTGCTGCCAAATTTAGAATGGCTCTCAGCAACTCATTACTTTTTTGTCTGCCTTGCCCCTTACGATGTATTTAGGTGCATATATGTACATTTTGCTTGAAATCTTCCTTCTCAAGGCCTATGTTTTGGGCCCAGTCACTGCCCCATGGATTATACCCTGGAAATGGAATGTTAATTGTGTTGGGGGAAAAAATATGCCAATATTTATTTCCATAAATGAACAGGATTATTTTATGCATAAAGCATATTTTGTTAGAGTAGTTTTCTTTCTTGTGGATCTGAAGAGAAACACAGCCTCACTTTCTCACTTAGTGACTTAGCAAGGAGTAAATAATGTTTCCACATGGCACTTTGAAAGATGGGCAGAGAAATAGCTGTGTTATTTTATTATGAGAATTAAAAGTAATTAGTGGAACATCACAGCTCAGAGGATTGGTAACAGAATCCAGAGCCTTTTCTCTTCCAGGTGTTCAAATGCTGGGTAATGAACGTGTCATAAATACCTCCATGGCGAGGTCACCAGTTTCAATGGGGTTCGTGTCAAGAGGGGCAGGAAGGCATTAATGCATGAGCATTGGTCACTGGGAGAACACACACTGCTTCTGTCTGTTACAGAGAGGTGAAGACTTGGATGTCTTGTTTAGCTCCACACCAGCCCCATCATCAAGGGACCTTCTGCATGGGATCCTGTTGCCATATACGGTTGGTTGTGGGAGCTGTCCTGGGAGGACTTCATGCACTTGCTGTGTGACTGCTGCTGGGTTTTCTCTATTTCACATGGCTGTGCCCAAACACAGTGGCAAAGGATCCCTTTTGTGCTGGGAGCAGCAAATGATGGCTTATTTTATGCAGATGTAGACTAGGTGACTGTGCCAGCTCCAGCCTCATGCTATAGTTCTAATGACTGTGCCAACTCTAGCCTCCCACTGCAGTTCTCCCAGGCTGTTTCCATGTAAAAATAATTCCTTAAAGGAAATGCCACACTCATTAACCTCAATCCATACACTTCCTCACCTGTGGAGGAGCAGGGTAGGATCCCAAGTGTGCCTTTTCTGTCTAAAAGCAAAGCTGCCCACGGGCTTGCTTAGAACAAAGACCAAATCTTTTAGCTGAGGGTTCGTATTAACATCATTAGAAGTTTAGCTGTTGGCTTGAACCTTTTGAAAGCAGCAAACCCTTTGCTCAGGGGGCCATGTCATTCCAGCACTAAAGAGAACTGGTTCCTTCTTTTTGATATACATGGGAAACACAGGGTGTGCAATTTCTTAGCACTCCTCAGAGCTGTGAAGAGAGCCTAACACTCAGCTTAAGCTGCATATGCCTTGAAGTATTCCTAATTGCAAACCACAAAGCATTGTTTTCTCTTGAAGAATCAGTTCCCACTTTGGATTTAGGAAAGAATGCAACACTAAGATAATCTCACTTTTCCCATCATCATCCTTTCATTCTTCACAACTTCCCCCCTCCCCTCCCCAGACACAAGGTGACATATCCAAGTACTTGTCCTTCAACAGATTCTTCAGCAAGCAACAGAGCAGAAAGCCCTAATATCTATTCATTTGTAATCTGTCATTCTTAAAGTATTAAGGACAATTGACTTCACATGTCTCAGGTAATTAGAATAGTCATCCTTTGCTCCAGATTTTTAAAGTAAATGTCTCAAACTCTTAATCAGTACATTTATTGATGTCTTTCAACATATCTGTTTCTTGTCAAGTGTGTGTTAGATCTGAAAAAAAAAAACCAACCAGAAAAACAACAAAAAACAACCAACTTGCATACTGAATTGTGCATAAGAATGACATTAAAAACCTTTTTTTTCTATTGCTTTTTTTGTAACCAAATAAAATATATTAGTGACAATGTGGTGTTTTCCACATTCAGAGTAATCAATCTCTTTTTCATTTCTACTATGGAAAACTGCTCAAAAGCAAATTAATAAATGTAAATGTCAGGAGTTACATTTACACAAATGTTTTAGTACTTGCCTTCCCAAGTTTATATTTCCACATCAGGCAATATTAACTATGATAATAGCTAATACTATTTTACAAGCTCTAAGGGGCTCATAAAAAAAAAAGAGAAAGAAAAAAGGTTGTTGGATTTCTTCAGCTGTTATGATCTTAGCAAGAAAAAAGCTGCCATTCCTCACTTCAGAAACTTGAGTCCTCACTTTAACCACTGTCATTACAGAATCACAGAATTGTCAGGGTTGGAAGGGACCTCAAGGATCATCTAGTTCCAACCCCCCTGCCATGGGCAGGGATACTTTCCACTAGAGGTTGGAAAGTGTCCTAGTGTCTCAGGTTGCCCAGAGCCACATTCAGCCTGGCCTTAAAATCTTCCAGGGATGGGGCTTCCACCACTTCCCTGGGCAACCTGTTCCAGTGTCTCACCACCCTTATAATGAAGAACTTCTTCCTAACATCTAATCTAAATTTCCCCTCCTCTAGCTTGTATCCATTCTCCCTAGTCCTATCACTACCTGATATCCTAAAAAGTCCCTCCCCAGCTTTCTTGTAGGCCCCCTTCAGATACTGGAAGGCCACAACAAGGTCTCCTCGAAGCCTTCTCTTCTCCAAACTGAACAACCCCAAACCCTCTCAGCTTGTCATCATAGGAGAGGTGCTCCAGCCCTCTGATCATCTTTGTTGCCTTTCTCTGGACACATTCCAGTATGTCCATTATTGCTGGCTACAGCTATGGTAGATCTCTAGGGACAAGTACACCTAAACTGTGCCCTCAGTGCTCTCTTGGAGGAAGAGCACTGTCAACAGATAGTGCTCTGCTCTTCTGGCAGACCTGTATTTGTGAGAAGAGCACTGTTTAGGGCCTGCCAGGGTATTGCCATTATCCCTTAGCTATGACTAGAGGGGCTTATCCACAAAAGGAGTTTTGGGGCTTGCTGTCACATGGCTCATTTCAGCTGTCCTATTCAAGCTCCTCTTTCCCAGCATGTCTTTAGCAAGGAACAGTCAAGTCTTTCAACAGCTAGCACTATTCATTTGGTCTTTCATGCTTTAGTGTAGTAGTTACTCAAACCAGCCTGCAAATGAGTCTCAGGTTGACTTCATGCGCAGTACAGGAGAGAAAAAAAAAAAACACAACAATCTGAAGTGTTTTTTTATGGATTTGAAGGCAGAGTGGGAAAGCAGTGGGTTTTGGCAGTGGGAGATGCATGTCCCTGTCGTTGCTGCAGTTTTCTCCTTCTAGCCACAAGAAAACAAGTCTTAGAGAGTAGAGTGCACTGGCAAAGGGATGGAGGGACCAACTTTGCACTCCACGCTGGTCTGACTTCATTGCTTCATTTCTCCACGCAAAATACCTATAGAAAACCCTGCATGCCTCCCACTGAGTCATTTTTTGTCTCTTTAAAGGATCCCCTTCCTGATTTTAATGAATTATTTTAAAGATAATATTTCACCTCCACCTTCTTCAGTTTGCACTGCATTGAACAAGCCTGACAGTTAAGGACTGTGGCTGTATTTTGCCCCATTCTGAAAACCACTTCTCATGAATTACCTCAGTGGAATAACATGTAAAAATAGCTGTGATTTTAGTATGTTGATGACTGGAGATAGAATTTCACCTTCATTCATTTCATCCACGTTTGCCTGCATCCCTCCGACAGCTTTATTCTTGTTGGATATGTAAGGATGCACACAGTGATGTGCTGCCACGTTTAGCACCAGTTTAGTTCACCGAGTGCCACTTCAGCTGAACTGCAAATGCAAACTCTTCCCATAGGAGAGGCTAATTGACTGGTGCTTTTTTAGTTTCTGGTGTCACCAAACCCCTTGACACAGCTCTACCTCTTCTGAATGGATGCTAATCTATTCTTCTTCTGAATATTGACTTATTGTTGATGCAAAATCTATCTATACCTTTTTCTCTTGAGAAGAGTTATGATGGTGAGTATTGTATCAGCTGGAGACATCATGACTCCAAGGAAAAGTAACATTGTAGTGAAGTTTATATAGATTTTGGCTTTCTGAAACACACAATACTTTATCAAGAGGAAAAATATTGATATTGGCTCTGTTCATACTCTTATTCCAGGACTGGGACAAAAAGAAACTTGACTTCAGAAAGTGTCGAGAGCAATTTTGTTGTTCATTAAGAGCCATAAAACATGCCTAGGTTTGCTGTTACGTTATAAATCACAGGCTTTTCCAAAACTGGATCTCTCTCTCTTCAGTTACATAGCCACAAATATGAGTTACCCCATGTGTTACATTTTGTCAAAGTCAGAATGAATCCAAGAGCTAGGAAGGGGCCAGAGTGGAAGCCAGGGATAGAATCAAGGCTTAGCTTTGTCTCAGTGTGAGTCTGTTGAGTTAAGAATAACAGCTCAAAGCTTTAGAGTATGAGCTTCACCTCAGGTGAGAGCTTCTCCACATGGAATTTAGGAAGGAGATAGAACGGGAGTTAAAACCTTCCTTCTTGGTTAGAGAACTGGAGTGAAAAGGGAGGCTGTTCTTCACTCCTGGTCTAGAGGGAGAAGCTACTAGAGGTAAGATTTTAGCTCAAAGTGGCAGAAAGCCAGTGAGGACAATTGCTATCTTCACTTCATTCCTCATCTCCTTTCAACGGGTGAATACCTCTGAAGCAGAGACATGAAGACTTTAAAGTCCCAGCTCTGATTCTGAGCTTTATTTGACCCAGAACTTGTTTTTTTTTTTTTTTTTGTTAAATTAAAGTAGTGTCCCTCTGGCTAACCACAGGTGGTGTGGTAAAAATGAGCAACTTAATGTATGTTCCCATTCATGTTCTTGCTGGGGAAGATCCAGTTTGGATAGCTAGAAAGCACAGGAGCACACTGAAGCTGTAGCCACAACAAATAACGAGTGGGTTGGTGTGAACATTTTTATCTGCAGTGTATATTAATTGTTCTTTACTTCCTGACAGGAGAAGATGAGCGCAGCTGAAAAGAAAGGAATCTTAGGGTATGCCTGGGGAAATGTGGAATGCTGAAAGGCAAGGCCCAGTGCTCTTAATAACCATTATAATAAATTAGCATATGATAACAAATAATGCATCAGGGGAAAAAAAAGGCAGGGGGAGAAAGCTGTCTGGTAAAGCAGGCTCTACTTCTGCAACACATCTACTGTCTCTTGATAAAGGTTTGAATGGTTTTCCCAAGAAGAAGCTTTATGCAAATACATACTGTCATGTGAAGCAGATTAAGGGGAGAATTACTATTTATGCATGAAATCCAAACATGCTTCTGGGGAAAGGAGAGGAGAAATAAACCCTTTCTTTCACCTCCAATACAATATCCACACAATGACTAAAAAGAAATGAATGTGTCACTGCAATTACTGATACTAAGTGATTTCCCACTAACAGTTAGCATGAATCACAGTGATAAAAATCCGAGATGAAAAAGACCTATTAGATAGAACAACTCGTCCAGCTCCCTGCAAATACAGGAATCTCCCTGATGGTTTCTGTACAACACAGTTCACCCATCAGGAGTTTGTATTTTCAGCATTGCCACTTCACATAGGCATTTGCTAAGAGGCCTTTACAACCTCCACCACATCTATTCTTTACCCCAAAATAGAATTACATCAATTCTGCTCTTCCAGATCAATGTCCTTCTGGAGGTACTTTTGATTCTATGAGCACCTGGGACTTAAAATCTATGTTGTTCTTTTGCAGCTTTAAATACAATGGGTTGTCTTTGCTTTCACGCACCACAGAAGATGTACAAACTGTTCCTGTATTCAGCAGCAGCACAGAAAGGAAGCAAATTGAAATGCTTGGTTACAGTGAGATGGAATAATGTAGCAGAAGCATTTTGGGTGACACCAAACCAGACTCAGCTAAGTGGGGAAGGTACTACTTAGGGTAGCAAAGTACTGGAACAGATTGCTTAGAGAACATGTGGAGGCTCAAAGCCTTACAGTGTTCAAAGGCAGGTTGGCTGGGGCCTTGAGCAAGCTTGGCTAGTAGGATGTGTCCCTGCCCATGGCAGGGGGTGGTACTCAGTGATCTTTCCAGGTCCCTTCCAACCCAAACCATTCTAGGATTCTAATGCAAGGACTGCTGAGCAAACCCTGTGAGAGCCAAATGCTTTTCTGGGAGGTTGTTTTTTATTAAAAAGGGTGTTTGGGGTGTGTGCTGCTTCTATGTTTGTGGCGTCCTGCCACATCCCTGCAGAGGGGGCAACAGTCCTGTTCAGGAGCTACTGCTGTCCCAGGGAGCTAGGAACAAACAAATCCCACTGCGTGGGTAACACCAGCTATGAATTTTGCTTAGGTTTTTCTGTCTGAGCAGTGTCTGTGTCTACATAGCCTGGAAGAAACACAAAGGATGATCAGGTGATCCCAGGCAGATACACTTTTAAAGGCTGTTGTTCCAATGAAACACCTCAGTTTGCCCCACATCAGCTAAATGAATTTACTCTGCTCTGGTGAGACCTCACATGGAGTACTGTGGCCAGCTCTGAAGAAGGACATGGACCTGATAGACTGGGTCCAGAGGAGGGCCATGAAAACAATCAGGGGCTTGAACACCTCTGCTTACAAGGATAGGCTGAGGGAGCTGGGGTTGTTCTGCCTGGAGAAGAGAAGGCTCTGGGAAGACCTAATAATTCCCTTCCACTACCCAAAGGGGGCTACAAGAAGGCTGCAGAAAGACTTTACAAAGGCCTGCAGTGATAGGATGGGGGGCAATGGCTTCAAACTAGAGAAGAATGGTGAAACACTGCAACAGGTTGCCCAGGGAGTAGTTGAGGCCCCATTCCTCAAGAGATATTCAAGGTGAGGCTCGACAGGGCTTTGGGCAACCTGATCTAGTTGAGGATACGCCTGCTTACTGCAGAGGGGGTTGGACTAGATGACCTTCGGAGGTCCCTTCCAACCCAGACCATACTATGATTCTATGATTCTAGGTAAAATTGATCAGCTCATAATGCCTTTGTAAAGTATTTATTTTTAAATGGATGAGGTTTTTTCTGATTGCCTGTAATAACTGTTTTTTTTAATTACAGTGAGCTTTAAATATTCCTTCTTTAGCAGCTGTTTTAACATTTTTCAGGCAGAAATTTGATTTTCTTTTTATTTAAAATAGATCACTGGCATTTAAAAGTAAGAGTTCCACCCAGCAGGTTTGGCACACAGCCAGTCATGGGTGTCCTGATGTGTAACTCAGCAGGGATTGCTCGAAAAACAAGAAGTTTGCTGAACAAATACAAGCTTCCCCCAGCCCAGTGTGTCTGTCCCCACAGACCAATGAACTTCCCTGTGACTCCACATATTTTTAATTCTGCTCTGGACTTTCTCCAGGAAATCAGTAATAATTACTAATTGTATTTTTGTAAGCGAAATGAAAGGATGCATTCTTTCTCGAAGTTCTCCCTTAGCTTTTGCAATTAATTATATTGCTCCTTTGTGTGATTAATCCTTGTCTTTGTATTGCAACTTCACTTAATCAAACAGGGCTGCGTAGCTTGCCAAGGGTTCTTCAGTCTAAGAGATTTTCTCTTCTTTTTTTTTTTATCATCACTTTTTTCTTTTCTCCACTGCTTACATCTCTTCGAAACTTTTGGCAAAGAGATGGTTTACTGAAGAACTGGAGGATTCTAAAATCATCAGGGGAAATCTGCATGAGATTGTTGTCATTCACAGAAAAGCTCCCCCCCTGCTATGTGTGCAGCTACAGACTGCTGTTTTTACCAGCTAAGGTTCTGTCCTTCCATCACCAGCCCATACTAAGGTATCTCACTGATAAAACTGTTTCCACAGAAGGTCAGTCAAAACCCTCTAAATAACCTCAGCTTTCCTTCCTATACCTGTACTATATGAAATATATTAAAACCAAACTTGCCTGACCACCCTTAAATTATATATTAAAATTTTCCTCTTGCAATATGCCCACACTGGAAATGTCAGGCAGAAAGTAGCTGAGTTTGGGTGGCTTAGAGAAAGTTTTTAACACTTAGGTTGCTATGCAATTTTGTGGCAAGTCAGACTTTTTCCTTTGCAGCCAGGGAAAACTTTTTTTGCATGGTGGAAGTGGAGCATGTCTGTCATTCCAACATAGTGTGGCTGCAATGTTACCAGCATTAAACACTCCAAAGTCAGGAGAATGGTTTACACAGAGTCCTTATGTTTAAAATCAATTATTTTGTCTCACAGATTCTTCATTTTTAGGGTGCTCTAGGGCACCCTAAAAATAAAATAACAGACAAAATCATCAATTAAAAAAAATATTTTAAATCAACTTCAGGAAAGGTGGCAACCTCATTGCTCCAGGACCTTTAAGAGCAAGATCTTAGCAGCCTTGCAGTGGGATAAAAGGAGAACTGGTTTGAGCTGCAGGGGAAATGTAGTGGGTTTATCATCATAAAGGTGTCAGTGGGTCAAGGATGAATCTGAATATCTATTACCATGGAAACTCTCTCTCCCTTGAGCACAGCAGAGGATGGGCATTGCTGTTGGAGCTCAGGACAACATCAGCTGTGAGTTAGGAGAGCACTGTGGAGGCTGCTTACCTTTTCTTATGAAATCACTCTCATTGCCTAATAATGAAGTTAGAAGTAAAGGCAGTAACCGGAATTTTCTGTGCCAGTATAAGTGGTTAGTGAATAGATAAGACACTAAAAGACATTCCTAAAACACACAGTGCCATCACCACAGGATGAGTTAAACTTCTTGCTGGTGAGATTTTTACATAGTTCCTAAATGCAAGGAGAATGGGAATGCAGAGGAAAAGAATCATAGAATTGTTTTGGTTGGAAAAGAGTAAAAAAGTAGAATTAATATCTTCCATTAAACGCTTAATAAGTGTTAAAAAGTAGCTTTGAGTATTCAGACAACTGACCTGCATCATCAGAGTGTGGAGGTTCGTGCTCACCTTACACATAGTTGTAATCTCATGCAAAGGAAATAAATTAAATTAAAAGTAGCATGGAGTTGTATGGCCCTGCTTGCACGAGTCATGCCAGGGATCTGCCTCTTGAACTGGGTCCTTCATGCAAATAATAAGTCACAAAATGTGGTAAGGATTTATTTTATGTTCTCTCAAATGAAGATGGGTTGGCTGTATTCAGTATATTAAATCCTTCCTGCTGCTAAGCTTAAAGAAACTGATTCTCTTGTAACATATTTTGATTTGACTACTGTAGCTTCCAAGTGCTATAAAGCACCAGAGTAGTTTGCCTTGGCCTCACACCTAGTTACAGTAGTGCTAACTTTAAAATTGCTGAAGAACCCCACATCTGGAGTCAATTGAGTGAATTTTAACCAGCTTTGGTGGTAATATGCAAGCAATATTTCATCCTCGTGTGTATTTCACTCATCTTACAAAAAAAGATGCCTCATTCCAAGACTCCTAGACATATTTCTTTGCTGTCTCATATATCAAGAGTATCAGACTAAGCAGACCGCTTAAAACTGGATATATCCAAACACTCTCTTATCCTAAACAACGGTGAATATTTTTGCCAACACTTCCATTTCCTGCAGGGGAAAAAAAAATATATCAACCCAAAGCCTTGGCCAGATCCTGCTTTCCTTGAAATGCATGGCAAATTTGTCAACAAAACACTTTCTGGCTCGGTAGAGATGGGGGGAGAAATTTAACAGCTGGAATTAACCAGCAGGAATAATGTGAAGCAGGCTGAAGCTTCAGATTAGGTTTAGTTTAATGCTGGGGTTCAAGGCTGAGCTTGTGTTCTGATCGGCCTGTGCCAAAATCAGACATCCAAAAACAGAAGTAGAGAGCTTTCAGCTCTGGATTTGGCTCAAAGCCAGACCAGGGCTGTGGGCACCGGTCCAGGTATCCAGCACTGAGACACCCACAAGGCCCAATTCAACAGCTTAAAACTCCACTTTTCTACTGTCAAAAGTATTAACCTGGTGCAAAAAGAAAGTACTTTATTTACCAAAATGTTTTGAATGCAATTAACTCATTCCCATCAATATCTGAAGGGGGCTACAGGAAGGCTGTGGAAAGACTGTTTAGAAGGGCTTATAGGAAATAGGGACAGTGGTTTGAAACTGGATAAGGCAAGATTTAGATTGGACATGAGAAAGAAGTTCTTTACAATGACAATGGTGAAATACTGGAACAGGCTGTCCGGGGATGTGGTTGAAACCTTGTCCCTGGAGACACTAAGGATCAGACTTGATGTGGTCCTGGGCAGCCTGATTGACTTGGAGGTGTCCCTTGCTGACTGCAGGGGGGTTGGCCAAGATGACCTTTGAAGGTCTTTTCCAACCTGATGCAATCTGTGAATCTGAATCTGCATGGGCTCTGACTGCTTGCAGGGGGGTAACCTGGTTTTACTGTTGTTTTTTTCTTTTCAATCTGAAGGGACCACCACTGGTGCAAGGCTGGTTTCTTGTAGTGCCTCAAAGAACTATTAAAGGCAATTGTCATGCTGAGCAGACTGGGAGCTGAAATCCAGAGGTACCATCCTATTGGTGCTCCCAGCGTTTGCTTCCTCCACCCTTCTCTGACATGAATTTAATGCAGGTGCAGACACAAGCCTAACATAAGGGAGCAATTTTCTGATTCATTCATGTAAGACCCTGAGGGAGAGTAGGAACAAGATGTACAAAGGTAATGTGGCATTGTTAAAAAATTAACTTTGCTTCCATTTTATGGAGCCATGGTGCCATGTTGCTTAGCTACCTGGATCAGGAATTCAACTGTAAACAAGGTATTTCTTTGTCAGTCCCTTGGGCTTTCAGCTGTATTTGAAAAGTAGTTTGAAATGTCCATCTTTTGCCATCTCCTTGGCCTGCTTCTTGCCATTTCTTGTACCCTTTATTTCTGTTGCTGCTGCTCCAGCAGCACTTGGGAGAAGGAGGTGGTGGTGTCCATGCTAGCGTGACCACTGCCAGGCTAGAAGCACTCTGCTGTCTGAATGCTGCACTTGTTTGGAGATAAGACAGACCACTTGTGATTTTTGTTTGGGGTTTTGTTTGTACAAATCATGGCTGCACAGGTTCCAAGCATCGGGATTTTGCCAGCTGGACTGTGCAGTTATTCAAACTGTTGGAAGTGGAAAAGGGGTTAATTACCCTGGTATATTATTACATCACTAGTGGAAATTCTGGTTTTGCCCTCAGGATCTCCACTGCTGTGTCTGCTCAGAGCTGTTAGATATGACAAGGTCACGCACCCTGCTTCAGTAACAATGAGTGCTAACAAATTTGGGGGTTGCAGGCATTGTCATTGCTTAACAGAGTCGTGCCTGTGACCACAAGCATTGCCTACGCCTTGTACCCAGCAAACTTCCAAGCAAGGCAGATGTTAGACTACACTGCCTTGAGTTGGGATCTGCTTATAAAAACACAGTGACAAGCAGCTTCCTTACCTATTTACACTCTAAACAAGATCAGGCACCCAACAAATACGGAGAGATGAGGAGAGATAAGCTGTGAAGAGAGGTTAAGAAGTGGGGCTGAAGATATGAACAAAATACTTTCATTGATAAGGCAAGCTCTCAAAAGATTTTTCTCCTCCCTTTCCCTTCTGGCTCTGCAGATGGCTGGAGAGAATCTGTCTTTCACAACTACACCTACTGAAGCAACATGTACTTTTGAAGTTTAGTCAACCACTAATTACTAGTCTTTCATTAATGGCACAGAGACACAAATGATGAAGTACTTGCTTATATCCAGTAGTCCCTATTGTTGAAGCTTACAAAAATAAATCATTAGCTACATGCTTGTTAAGCATGCTAAGACTCTTTATGTAAACTCTCTGGCTCATATTTTGGCTCACACAGCTGGTTCAGATACCTCAGCTAACATTTCTTATTTTGAAGGGAGGGCTAATTTGCCTAAATGTCAGAAGTGTTGAGTATCACTTGTCTTGGAGACAACAGGAATGTGATGTGGGCACAGCTCATCAAGGCCAGGTTGGATGTGCCTTAGAGAAACCTGAACTAGTGGAAGGTGTCCCTGTCCATGGCAGGAGGATTGGAACCAGATGGTTTTATGGTATTTTCCAACTCATACCATTCTATGATTCTGTGATAAATGTGGGCTGCCATTAGAAAGTTGTTGTCTGGCTACCAGTTTGTAAGAAGAACTGTGACAATTCACAGTTCAGGAAAACTTCAGTTGTGGCCATGGCCACACAGGTCTCTCAAATCTCATAGAATCAATGGTTAGGGTTAGAAGGGACCTTAAAATCATCTAGTTCCAACCCCCCCTGCCATGGGCAGGGGACACCTTCTGCTAGACCAGCTTGCAGGGAGGGGGCATCCACCACCTCCCTGGGCAACCTGTTCCAGTGTCTCATGACCCTTGTTGTAAAGAGTTTCTTGCTAATATCCAGTCTAAATCTACTCTCCTCCAGCTTGAACAGTTCTGCATTTCTCCACCAAGGGTGCTCTTCAAGGGAATATCTGAAGGCTGACGCAAACCTTAGTAAGCAATGCACTTGTTTGGTTAAGATTTCAGCCTTGACCTCCATCTTTAAGCCCTTGTTGGTTATTAATCACGTGTTTCCTGAATCAAAGAGAATATTTTTGGAGAGGGAAAATTGTTCTGGGACTGGCGTGTTACACACCACACAGACTTGCCCAGATGACAAATAACCTTTGCATGATAGCCAAGGTTCATCCAGCTGCTCAGCCCCCGTAACAAGTGATTGATGGTGTTGATGTTCTAAATAGGCTTAAGCTATGCCAAATATCAGGGCTGCAACAAAGTCCTTCAGATACGTACCGTAGATAGGCAAGAAAGCATGTTCCCAGCATATGGCAACTGTGAGAGTGGTGTCAGGATTAGAAGTAACCTCACAGGGTTTGTCTGGTTTCTTTCGAAGTTAGACAAAACCAGTTTTCTGTGTCGGAATGAGCAGGGTCACGCCAGGTCTGCGCGAAGCTTCCGATTACCACCGATTTTCTCTGTAACTGGACACCCTTCCGAGTTATAACAACGTTTGATTTCTTAGCACAGATCAATAAACTGTTTTTCTAGCATGGTTCTGAGGAGGAAAGAAGAATAGGATGTGCTCAGAAGTTGCTGTCGGGGGGGGGTGGTTTATGTCTTAAAGGGATGGGAAATTCACACCTGAATAGTTTTATCTTGGTAACACAACAGTGCTGGTTCTTTCTACTAATCCACAAAGGGCTGTTCGTCGATACCCTGCAGGACCAAGCAGCTGCACTGCAGAAGCAACTGTTTCATTGATCACTTCTTTTTCCCCAGAGAAATTTCTTTTATTTTGGATTTTTTTTCCTCCGCTTTGTAGAAAATGCTGTTCCCTGGGTAGAGCTGGGCTGTGTGGCTGCTGGGTGGGGAGCAGAAGCACAGTTTGGGAAATTCTGGGATATTGGAGGATGAGCTGCCCTCTGCTCCTGCTACAGGACAGGTAGAGGTTAGAGTCAAGAGTGGTAAAGTCTTTCTCTCCTTGGTCATTCAGAGGTGACAGCCTGCTTTAGACTAACATGTCTGACATCTGTCAGGTTCTCAGACCCCTCATTAAGGGATGTTCTCTGGTGCAGCTCCCAGCTTGGCATTTCACATCTTCATCTGCCGTTGAGCCGTTGGTACCTCCATGGTGCAATGTGTGTTCCTGGCACCAACAAGCTCTCTACAGAGTTCTGTAATCTCACTTTCTAAGGGATTAACCCATCTTGGTTTTGAGCATGTGTTTGAATGGTTTTCTAGGAAGGATGCTTAAGAAATGATCTTTGGCAGAATGGCTTTGATGGTGTAAAAACCGCATGATAAAACCATTTCCTCGCTAATTGGAAGATGAGTCAGGTTCACACATGGAAAACAACTTCTCTACTGAGTCACCCCAGTTTTGGGCCAGCAGATCTCTACTGGATGTTGCCAGGAGAAGTGGCCAAGACAGCCTGTGCTGGTAGTGCAAACTGGCCATGAAATAGGATCAAGTGACCACAGGGCAATCAAATTTAGCCAGATGATACCAGTAAACTCGGGATCAGCAATGCTCTGAAACACCAGCTGAGCAAGAGAGAAAGGCCTTTCATAATAACCAGATCACTTTGTGATCACAACATGGACCAATTGGCCCGTGTTCTATTTCCACTGGGCCTGGCTGTAACCAGCTTCTTAAGGCTGTAAAGTTCTTCTTTCTGCCACTCCCATGGGCTGGCTGATTTTGGCTGGGAATGAGCCAGAATCTCAGAATCCATATCTTAATTTATTACCGACTCACTTCTTGTTGGCAGTTGGCACACTGTGTCTCCTACCTACTGAGCCACCAGGCTGTCAGTGGTGATTAGCATTAAATCCTATATCCTTCAGGGCTCTGGGGTGCCTCAAGTAATTTTGTTTGCATCCAGGCTGGGAGCATGACAACAAGTCAGGTTTGACTTCACATACTTTCCACTAGATCATGTCCAGAGCCATATCCAACCTGGCCTTAAACACTTCCAGGAATGGGGCTTCCACCACCTCCCTGGGCAACCTGTTGCAGTGTCTCACCATCCTTATGGTGAAAAATTTCTTCCTAATGTCTAATTCAAATCTTTTCTCTTCTAGCTTGGATCCATCCCCTCTAGTCCTAAAAAGTCACCCAACACCCTAAAACGTCCCTCCCCAGCTTTCTTGTAGGCCCCCTTAAGATACTGGAAGGCCACAATAAGGTCATCTCAGAGCCTTCTCTTCTCCAGACTGAATAACCTCAACTCTCTCAGTCTGTCTCCATATGAGAGGTGCTCCAGCCCTCTGATCATCCTCAGGGCCCTTCTCTGGACAGGTTCCAGCACGTCCAGATCTTTCTTGTAACAGGGGCTCCAGAACTGGATGCAGTACTCCAGGTGGGCTCTCATGAGAGCAGTGTAGAGGGGGGAGAATCACCTCCCTTGACCTGCTGGCCACACTTCTCTTGATGCAGCCCATTATACAGTTGGCATTCTGGGCTGCAAGTGTACACTGGTGGCTCATATTGAGCTTCTTCTTCAAAGTCACCTCAAGTTAAATTAATAGTGAGAGAATAATCACACAATTAACTTCAATAAGTCAATATATAAATGAAAACAGAGCTAGCTTTTCCAGTGGGTTCCTGTTTATAGGTAGCCCTCAATGTGACACATGAAATATAATGCTAAGAGTAAAGCTGGTCAATGTCACAGTCGTGTTCTGGACTTTCACGTCATCTGCTCTTGGGGATGTTAAGGCCCCAATGGAGCAGGTCTGACCTGCACAGCACAACTCAGAAAACCTTATCTAATAATTTGAGCATCAGGCCTGTAACTTCTTGAATTGTAGCCTATACTTCAGAAAGACAGGTGACCATGACAAAGGCTGCAAGTCACTGAGTCACACAGAATCACAGAATGGCAGAGGTTGGAAGGGACCTCTGGAGCTTGTCTAGTCCAGCCCCTCTGATAGAGCAGGTTCACCTAGAGCAGGTTGCACAGGAACGCATTCAAGTGAGGTTTGAAAGTCTCCAGAGGAGGAGGCTCCACAGCCTCTCTGGGCAGCTTGCTCCAGTACTCCAGCACCCTCAAAGTAAGGAAATTTTTCCTTCTTGGATGCTGGAGCCTAGCAGATAAGGAGCTCACTAGCTGGAAAGCAGACTATTGAACTCCTTTTTCCTCCACAGTAGGAACCACTGGATAAAAAAGTTGACTCCTTCTCCCTGTGTGCAACTTTAGTCTCACAAGCTTCTCTTGGAAGTGACCAAAAGTCTTATTTCACACTGAGCAAAGCAAAATATTTTTTTTCTTTTGTATAGAAAAATTAAAAGCTTCTAAAATGTCATTTAAAGTGTCCCTTAGGCAGTTGTTTTTTTGGCTGCTACATCAAAGAATCACAAAACAGCTAATAACCACGGATGATGCTGTCTTTCTAGGAATGACTTGTGAGTAGGCTGTACACAAGGAATGGTTTATCTGCTGATGTGCTTTTCTTATATGACCTTTACTATAAGGAAATTAGAAGCCTCTTTTGTTTATTCTCTTCACACACGCTGATGCATTTGTGGTTATATGAGTGAAAACTTGATGTGACCTCAGTTCAATCACTATTTCTGTTGTGACTTGCATACATCCATATTAACTCATTGATCCTCCTGGAGCCTCCTTCAGTGATGAAAAAGCTAAAGACACAATGGAAATCTACAGCAGAGTTGCAAAATAAATCAAACCCTTTACATTTTGGCAACACTTTCTCTTCTTACTCTTTGTGAAAGAGGAAGAAGCAGCATTTTTAATATTGTAATATTTTTGTAATTCAAACTCCATTATTTGTTCCTCTGGCCTTGTAGATTATTGAGATTCATTGCTCGCTGCCTTCCTTTTTGTGTCTAGAGATATTTTCTTACTCCTCTTAGCTCTTCACCAGGCTGAGCTTCACCAGTCCCTTGGGCTTTTCCCATGTGACTGGTTACACAGATGTCTCGTTCCTGATACTCTTCTGAGCTCTCCCCACTCTCAGTCCTTCAGGAAGTTCAGCACCCACCTCACCCTCCCCTTGATAAGGTGGAGAAGTGTTTGGATGTGTTCTCACTATGGAGCAGATTTGAAGCATGGTTTGGGGGCATGGTGGTGTTGGGCTGACAGTTGCATTCCAGAATGATCTTAAAGGTCTTTTCCAGATGAAACAATTCTGTGATTCTATTCCATGAAATCTGCAAGGTTTTTAAATGCACCTAAGGAAAGCTTGGCTTTGGATATCCCCTGTCTGTGAGTATTTGATCTCCTCCACAGCTTTGAGTCTCCCAGGTATTTACAACGAGCTATTTGTATACTCAATGGGCTCCACTGCATGAAGAAACTGCTAAAAAATCGCATTTTAAACAGATGATTTGACTTCATGTGTTTTGGGGTTTTTTTACCATCAATGTAGGTTTTAAAAATGTTTTTTTAAACCTGTGTAGCTCACAGCTATGGAGCTGCACCTTAAAAGGTGAAGCAGAGTCCTTCACTTGCTGAGGGTGCTCAAAGGAGCTGCTGTTGGAGTACATTGCAAGCCCTGTACACGGCTTGAAGCCTTAGTGAGAGTTTTGCTTCTCTCTGTAGGAAAAACAGTGATAAGGTTGTGCAGAAGCAGGCAGGAAAGGTTATTTAGAAATTGCTTCAATATGCCTCTTGCTACAACATTATCTGAATTGGCCTGGGTATTTAAAAGAGAATTAGCCATAATGATCTCACTCTGTCGCTTTTCCTTCTGTTCCTACTTTTCCGGGGGGGGGGGGGGCTGGGGGGAGGGGGAAAGAGAGAGAGAGCAAATTTGGTTTACCAACGAAGTTCAGTTATGATTTCTGCCTAGATCTCCCATGTACAACCTATCTCTTCTCCCAGGAAGGAGCACCAAGGGCCCTCACAGAGATGGAAAGCCACATCAGCAAAATCATTCCTGTCTAGTCCTGCCATCTCGATTGTTTGCTGTCCCAAAAGAGACAGCAAGTCAACCAAGTCCAGCTTCAAGGGGAGCTAGTTTGCTGTTACTCAGCAGCTTCTCTGCAGCTTGCCTGGAGATCCAGTGGGTCAAGAAAGGGTTGATGATTTCTCAGCTGGGTGAGAGCTGTCTCCCAAAGGACATTTGTCTACTGCAAATGAAATTGCCCAAAACCATGGGACTTCAGACAAGCATCAAGCCCTGTAAATATGTTTGCTCATTTCTCAACCTCCAAAGGAACAAACATATCACATTCTTAGAACAGCAGTAAAATCTCATCTTACAAAACTTCTTCTGGGGCTGCAACAGACTCAAGATTATTTAAAGAAAGCAACAGACATCTTTTTCTCTGCCCTATAAACTAAAAGAAGTTTTCATCTTGGAACAATGATTTTTGGCCATGTTATAAAAGAAAAGCAAAGCAAGAAAAATGTGGATTTCTTATGGAAATGCAGATAGCAGCAGTTGCTATAATTCTCAATAGCAGTGCTATCTACAAGTTTTATCCATATGCACTGCAGCAGTACGTGGTGGCTGAGCCCCTTGTTTTCAAATGATGTGCTAAAAGCTGCTGCCTGGTCACCAGAGAAGAGAAGTTTCAATTATTCAACTTAATTTTGCAAGATTTCCTACCCTGGCATAAATTCTCTTTGCCAAATGCTGTGGAAATAGATTCTTTAAAAGCAAGTACAGGTGGGGTAAGGTTCCTAGGGAGAGTTAATATCTGTTATTTGATTTATCCAAAAGCACGTTTGCTTTTCTACAATCTGGGTCTACATTTGATTGGTATAAAACCTCCCAAACACATATCTCTTCAAAATCTTCCTCATGAATCCAAATGTTTTCAAATATTCTTCTCAAGTTTGTAGAAATTTTAAAGAATCATAACCCTTGGTGGTTCCTGCTGAATTTTGCATGCCTCACATTGAGCAGAATTATTTTTTTCCTTTTTTTTCCCGACTGGTTCTGTCCAAACTGAATCTTCCAGTTTTGCATTTGCCATCCAAAAAACCTCCTTTTAGTCTCCTTTTTCTCTGCCTTCACATTTTACAAGTAGTAAACTCCATACTGAAAAAAAAAATTGTCTTCATACACTTACATACAATTTGATACCAAAAATTTTTGAAAGGCAAAGCAACATTCCAAATGCTAAAAATCATCTGAAAGTGAACAACCAGTCAGGGTATGGAGCTTAATTAATTTTTGCCTCCAAATATAAAAACAAAAAAAAAAAAAGAAGAAAGAAAAAAAAAATAAGAAAGAAGAAAGAAAGAAGAAAGAAGAAAGAAAAAGGCAAGAAAAAAAACCCAAAGAAACTCTCACCACACACTTCTGAAGAAAAAAAAATTGGATAAAAAATAAAGAAGCAAGAAGTGGCTGGAAAAGATCTTCTGAGGAGTGATTATTTTTTTTTTCCCACTAGCAAAATAGGTATGGAAAATGTAAGTATGCACAGCTGTGTTTATGCCAATGATTAGACATTCTATTTCTCTGTGACCTCTCTGCATTGAGCTGGCAAGACACCTGGCTATGCTTAGAAGTGTCTCATTCATACATTTACATTTATTCAACTCGGACCTTTCTTTCTCCCTCTCATGCCCTTTTCTTCTTTAGGAGAAAAAAAAAAGAAAGAAAAAAAAAACCCACAGTTAAATCTGGTGTGCTCCTGCCTCTCTATTTTTTCTTCCTGTTTGCAAGGTGTTGGTTAAGACTCTACCCTGTGCCTTTAAACATGTTTGTCTTCGTTTACAGAGCAGACAGATATAATTTTACTCCCAAAGGAAGTAGAATAAAGATGCTCTTGTTGAATTGGAAAGAAATACAGAACTATATTCAAATATATACAGGAAAATACAGAACGCATGAATCCTTAACACCTAACTCATACACAGGATGAAAAACCCCAAAAAACTTCCCCCAACCAGACTAAACCACAAGCCCCAGTTCTCCCTTTCTCTACACCCCCCCAACCCCATTGTCTCCCTTCCATGAGGCCTAAACAGGCCAAAATTGTGCAGGAAAATTTAGTCAGGGCTCTGAAGGCCACAAAAAGGCCTCCTGCCCCATGTTACCAGATAAGGGACTCCCTCCAGAGAGCTGAAAGGAGGGAGGAAAGAGACTGAGTTGGCCTTGCTGCCAGCTTATAAATAGATAGCAGAATTATGGGCTTGCATAACAAAAGTACAATTCCCTGGGCCCACTCCCCTGGACTGGCTAGCCTCTGGAGAACTTTCTGTCCCCCTGCCACAACAATGTCAAATAAAAGTATTAACACTATTTTTACACTGAGCATAAAACCTTCTTCTTCAGGCTGAATCTGAGGGAAGGAGGTGGCAATCACATGCTATACCAGGAACACAATAGAAGCTAAGCCCCAGTGCCTGCATCTCCCCTGCGCTACATCTGCACTTGCATTTTTTAATGCAAAATGTTTGTGCATGTGTAATCTGGGCTGTCCTTGCACTAGTGCCCAGCTGCTCTGGTTGATGTTTAGTGGATATGGAGAGGTTGGCTTACAAAAACAAAAAATAGGTCAGCACAGAAATTCTGCAGTCCAGACTGTTACTGATGTAGACGTGAGACAGAGAAGGGTTAAAAGGTTTCCTCACTGTCATCAAAAAAGTTTGGTACAGAGATTAAATTCTTCCTAGGTCTTCTTCCCCCTGGGTCTTTCATAGATTCATAAAATAGTTTGATTGGAAGGGACATTCAAGATCATCCAGTTCCAACCCTCCTGCCACAGGCAGGGACACCTTCCACTAGATGAGGTTCCCAAAGGTCTTCTTCCCCCTAGGTCTTCTGAGTCATAATCCAGTGGCCTACCTGCTACTTTAACCTTCCTCTGCAAGTACGCATCAGTTGTGAAGGCAAAGCTTCCCTTTTGAGTCTCCAAACTCCAAAACTTCGCTACATTGGCTTCTTTCCCATTGTCATTAGTTGTGGAGACTCCAACCCTGGCAGTGTTCAAAACTGCATTGGATAGTGCCTTGATCAGTGTGGTCTAATAGAAAGTGTTCCTGCCCATGGCATCAGGGGTTGGAACTAGATGATCTTTAGGATCCCTTCTAACCCAATCCACCCTATAATTCTATGATTATGGAAATCAAAGCAGAATTTCCAGTAAATTGAAAGTTCCCAGATCATTTCAAGACTGATTCCCTCAAGCTTATTACAGGTTCTCCCCCTGCTTCTTTGGATATATCTAGGTACTTCAGAGCACTACTGACTGCAAACTGTAGATCCAGTTCTTCTTTTAATAACTGGCTTATTATTGCTTTCCTCAGAGTTACAATAAATTTCCCCCAAAGAACTATGGCTGTACATGTGCAGAATTAGAGCAAATGACAATGAGAAACATCTGTACATAAGACACTAATTTTCTTTTCAAGCTATCTGAATCCATATCTGCCCTTCATGCAGTCTGCCATGTACAATACAATGTCTCTTACTGCCTTCACTCTATCAAATTAGCTTTCTCTTTATTTTCTGCTTCAAAACTATAACTCAAAAGCTTTGTGTTGCTATTGTATATCAGTCAAAGGTTCATTTCATTTGGTGTTTTTATCATTTTTTCAAGGAAATGTTTAGGAAGGAACAACTCCCTTATATGTGTTATTTTGGAATTGATAATCTTGGAGGTCTTTTCCAACCTTAATGATTGTATTCCATGATTCACTAGATTCACATATATCACTAGAATATTTGCCATATGGCTTTAAGATGGAAGAGGGTAGATTTAGACTGGAAATTAGAAAGAAATTCTTGACAGTGAGGGTGGTGAGACACTGGAAGAGTTTGCCGAGGGAGGTTGTGAATGCCCCCTCCCTGCAAGTGTTCAAGGGCCTTGAGCAACCTGGTCTAGTAGAAATGTGTCCCTGCCCATGGCAGGGGGGTTGGAACTAGATGATCTTTAAGGTCCCTTGCAACCCAAACTACTCTATGATTCTATGCTGTGAGTCTTCTTTTCTAGGGGTTGGTTCTAGAGCTGTGTCCAAAGCTTTCCACTGTGGTCTGAAGCAGTAGTTCATGCTGAAGCACACAGCTCCAATGCCCTCCCTATGCAGAACCAAGCTGTATGTTCTCAGGATGTATTTAAACACAATCTAAAGAAAGAATTGCTGAGAGATTTCTTTGCACAGCAAAGCTGAAGAGCCCTGAAGTTCAAACACAAGAAATCTCAGCGCAGTAACCCATCTTTTCACATATCTCCTAACATCATCCTTTGGAGCTGGGGAAATAGGCAGGTCAAAAAGATTTCACAGCAGAGCAATCCTGTAATTAGATTTGTTGGGAAGAGTAAAGATTTAACTCCAAGATAAATGGGTTTACCTGCCTTTGGCTAGCCTGTTAATGCACTGGAATCTATAGTTTGGTTATGGAAAAGGGAAATAAGCACCTTTGGCAAAACACAAGTTGGAAGAAAATGAAGGGTGTGAAGAAGAATGGAAGTATGGAATAAAAACAGCCAGGCTGGAAGGAGAGGGAGAGGAAGCAGCAGTGGGGATGCCTTAGGAAATCCTTTCTTTGTGCTTGAAAGGGAAGGCTTTTTCAGGTAAGATATTTAATATGAAGCCAGACAAGGTACTAGCTTAGGCATTCATGTTACCAGCCTTGTGTTTTACAGCAATGAGCTGGTACCAAAAGGGGTAGATACATGGAGTCATTTCTTCCATGGCAAGGCTGATTTAAGAGGTTTCCACCACCTCAATTAAATTATTAGAGCTAAGGGAAAAAAAATAAAATTCAACCCTTAATATTTTTAAAACTTGGATCCTCTCACTTGCCCAGTTTTTAATGTTACTTGCCCTGCTGAGCACAAACTGAAGCACCCCAGCAGGGAGAGCAAGCTGGGTGATAGGGGACATTGAAGGGAGATTACCCTTGTGCCACCAGAGAAACCGTGAGTACCATCGGCATCCATAGGGATTTCCCTCTGCTCAGCATGGGGAGGGGGAGAGGATGACTCCTGGGGTTGGTTGTCCAGAAGCATCCAAGGGGTTTAAACACCAACCAATCCCCAGTGAAATGTAATGAGAAGGAAGTGCCTGAATCCTTCAAACCTTTTGGGGTCATGCCTTCAAGGAGCCCAAGAAGAGCATTGCCCTGGGATGGGGTGGGCTGGCCACGACTGTGGGAGCCTGGCCACCTTGCAGAGCCCATGCAGCACAGGCCACGTCGAGGTGGGGGGACGTGAGTAGCACCCAGGGATCAGGTTTATAAAACTCCTTTGAGCTCAAAGCATTTTGTGAGGGGCGTGGAACAGCTGCCTCCCCAGCCCCAGGTTGAAAGGAGGGCTGGAGGGAAGGGGTAGGAACCAGTAACCGTCCATGCCCTGGCCCGGAGCGCAAAGGTGGCTCATTTGCCACCTTCACCCCTCCCACCTTTCAGCCACATTAAAGCCCGATTATTCACGCTTGATGTCAGCAAGGCAGGGCTCCACTACCCGCTGCTCCCAGATCCCTGCCCTCGGGGGCCAGATTACCTCGGCGTGCACCAGCCTATTTAGGGTGGAGTTCATGGGGTGCCTAGGCAGGTGAGGGCCCAGGGCTGGCACCCTCAGCCCCACGTGGTGCCTGCTTCTTCTGTCCCATAAAGCAGGGAGATGCTGATCCATCAGCTTCTGAGGGATGAGGCTGGCTGTCAAGAAATGATTGTTCCCACCTTGCTGCAGCCTGTGAGGTCTCTGGGGTGATGGCCATTGGGTGGGTTGGATCCCTGAGTGCCACACAGCACACAGGCACCACGGGTTCATCAGTCACACCAGCCATGCTGCTCCTAGCAGAGTCAGGGTGAGGAGACAAGGGGAGACACCCAACTGCCCCACCGAGCATCTTAGAGGCACAGGGGGTGATCCAAAAATCCAAGAGGAAGACGAGAGGGAAGGGAGAGGACTGAATTGACCCTTTTTTCCCCTCACCATTCACATGCTCACAGATTTTTATCACACTTCTTAGCTGCAAGGCAAAGTGTTTCTTTGGAGTTGCTTCCAACGCCTGCTGCCAAATTCAGGCTGCGGTTGCAGCAGCTGTAACCAATCCCCCAAGGCTTGCACACCCCTGGTCTGCGAGCAGCTCTGCAGGAGTGCCTGAGAGCACTTGCATAAGTATGGTGGGGAGAAGATGTTGGAATTCTCTGCAGCCTCTGTGCTTGCAGTGCTGTGAGCATTTTGTAAAGGCTTTTGCCAGCTTTCACAAAGGTGATTTGCTGAAATGAGCTTGATCATCCCAAAACCACACCCCTGTGCCTTTGCCTTTACCTGTGCAGCACATTTTGGGGGCACCATGGGTTCCCCCAGGTGCAGACTGCAGGATCCTCTCTTCACAGGATGGGATTTACCAGCTAGTCAATGGGACCCACAAACTGCAGATGCTCATGTGGTACCAAGAGGCTGAAATAGGAGGGCCAGGCGAAAAATCCATTGTGATGGGCACCAGTACATACTCAACACTGCCCCTTCCATCCCTACCAAGCCCTACACAAGTGTCACACTGATAGCATCCCCAGGAAAAGACTACAAGAAAGACATTGAGGTGCTGGAGTGAATTCAGAGAAGGGCAACAAAGTTGGTGAAGGGTCTGGAGAATAGGTCTGTTGAAGAGAAGCTGAGGGAACTGGGGTTGTTTAGTCTGGAGAAAAGGAGGCTGGGGGGAGACTTTCTGGCTCTCTACAACTCCCTGGAAAGAGGTTGTAGGGAGGTGGGTGTTGGTCTCTTATCCCAAATAACTAGGAATAAGAGAAAAGGAAATAGCCTCAAATTGTGCCAGGGGAGGTTTAGACTGGTCAGGCATTGGAACAGGCTACCTAGGAAGGTGGTTGAATCCCCATCCCTGGGGGAGTTTTAAAGAGGCATGATCTACTGGAGGGTGTCCATGCTCACTGCAGGAGGGTTGGACTAGATGATTTTTGTATGTCCCTTCCAACCCCACCCATTCTATGATTCTATGTGCAGTCATGGCACTCTGAGGCATGGTGTAGCAGGCATGGTGGTGTTGGGTTGATGGTTGGGCCTGATATGTTCAAGTTCTTTTTCAACCTTAATGATCCTCTGACTGTGTGAAAGAGAATGTGCAGCACCCATAGGTGGGGAGGGAGCATGAACAAGCTGGTGCTGAGCAGCTTTGCCCTCTCTCAGGGCTGAAGACAGAGGGTCATGTTCATGTAGGCAGAATTAGACACTTTATGGCCTGTCTGGGGCTAGTTTTCTCTCTTGTATTTTTTTTCCTCTCCCCAGTGGAGACTTGCTCGTTTGCAATAGGAAGGTTCATTGTTTTCCCATCTGATATTTCTTTGATTACTTAAAAAGAAATCCCAGAGGCTTGTTTTCACAAAATAGTGATTGCATAATTGATGTGATTATGATGTATTTTGCTGTGTCACTGCAGCTCAGTTGATTATTTTGAGAAGCTCTGAGCACTGTTAGTGCTGCCATGTGTTGTGCATGCGTGGCCTGGGCTTTCATCCCCCTCCACATGTGTACCAGATCCCTTCCAACACCATTTCCTCCAGTGAGGACTGCTTGAGACCTTCCTCAGCACAAGGAAAAGGCTGCAGACTCACAAATGGCTAATACCAAAGAAACGACCAGCACTGTGAGGTGAGCTGAGCTGAAAAGCTTTTTCTGATTTAAGTAATGACTTGCTGGTGTGAATCATCTCCCCAGAATCTCACTTAGCATGTGGGTAAGTACACACATAAAATTATGAGGCCAAACTCTAGGCTTATTCCTTGGCTAAAAATATACAGATAAAGCAAAGGTAGACCAAGCAGGTGCTTTGGGAATAAAATCCTTCTGGATGCAAAAATGTGCAGAAGGTCTTTAATGGTGATTCATATTTGTAAGCTGAAGACGTAGCAGCTAGCTGCAGTAGGAATATGCAAGCTGCAGTAGGAACATTCAAAAGCTCACCCAGGGAAGCCTTGTGAGAGAGGATCACCTTCCCTTTTCTTGGCTAAGACTTTTTAATTATTTTCAGCTTGAGGCTAGAGACTAATCTAAAACCCTTTCTTTCTCCTGGTGACATTTTCTTCATTTCTTTTCAACATTCCCCTTTCTTTTCTTTTAATTCAGGGATGAAACATTTCCCTCAGTAAAGCTTCTTGGCCAAATTTCCAGATTTCTGAAGCTTTTGTTTTTCTCAACATGTGTACAATTTTCACTATTTTTGTCCAGCAGTGACCTCCAGAATTCCAGGGTAATTTTCCCTCCCCTTCCTGGTGCCCTCACGTGACCCAGGAACACAAACATCTGAGAGACCTCTGGGCATCTTCACATCTGCTGGTATATAAGATCAGAGCCATTGTGTGATGTATTTTTAACAGCAGGTGTTGGCCTTGGAGAAGGGTGTGTTGGGTTTTGAGGGGCTGGGTAGAATGTGTACTTAATTCCTAGCTCCCAGGCTATTTAGGAACAGCTTAAAAAACACACTTAATCTGTTTGTACAAATTTAACATTGTAAAACCACAATAAGGAATTGCTAATCAAGTGCAAGCCTAGATTTAGTTTCAGCTTTGCATTACTGCTGTCCTAAAAAAATAAATAAATAAATAAAGGAAAAAAAGGGAAAAAAAAAAAAAGAAAAATACCCCACCCAAAACAAAAGGGAAAAAAAAAAGACAAAGAAAGAAAGAAAACAAAACCCACCATCGAACTTTAAAGCTGGGTACAAGATTGTAGATTACATTTTATTTTCACGAAATACTATTGATTGATTACTTGAAGCCTGTTAATTATTATTTAGTCATGGTTTTCAACACAAACTCCTGAACAGCAGCAAAACAAACAGTGTGGATGTTTTATCTTCTGCCAATTAACACAGTTTGAATACGACTTAAACCAGGCTGTTCGCTCCGGGTTCTGACTCACCGCTGCACCTCTCCTGGTCGTGCCACTCTAATCCCGTTGATTTCCATGGCATTGCAGGAAGTTGGGGGCAAAATGAAAGAAACACTTTTTAATTGACACCCCTTTTATCTGTAAAGGAGCACATGGCACACCATAGCTTCACACATGACTCTCCTCCATGGTCCACTAGCACCTGGAGTACTGTGTCCAGCTCTGGAGAAGGACATGGACCTGATAGACCAGGTCCAGAGGAGGGTCACAAAAATGATCAGGGGTTTGAACACCTCTGCTACAAGGTTGAGGGAGCTGGGATTGTTCAGCCTGGAGAAGAGAAGCCTCTGAGGAGACCTGATCATTCCCTTCCACTACTGAAAGGGGGCTGAAGGAAGGCTGGAGAGAGACTGTTTCCAAAGACCTGAAGTGACAGGATGAGTGGCAATGGCTTCACACTAGAGAAGAGTGGTGGAACACTGCAACAGGTTGACCAGGAGGTAGTCGAAGCCCCATCCCTGAAGCTATTCAAGGTGAGGCTTGACAGGGCTCTGGGGATCCTGATCTAGTGGAGGATGTCTCTGCTTACTGCAGAGGGGGTTGGACTAGATGACCTTTAGAGGTCCCTTCCAACCCAAACCATTCTATGATTCTATGAAATTTACCATCTAAATTAGAGAAGTGGTATAAGCAGAGTGTTTTCCCCAAAATATCATAGAAATCCTATTTTTGTAGAAATTTCTCTCAAATTTTTTTTCTATTTTTTTTATCAGACAAATCTACAGTGGTTCTTAGTGTTCAGTTATCTGCCAGATATAAATGGCATAAATGGATGATTACTTTAAATACATCTTCTCTGAGAAGGGAATTATGGGACCTCACAAAAGCATCAAGCTGTGACTACTTTCAGGAAATCACTTGGAAATAAATAAGATGATAGAGGTTGCTTGCAAGTCTTTAGATTCCCATTGCCTTTTTAGGCAGATAATTGAATTCAGTGTGAGCTGTGATTCCTTTCTGGCATCACTAAGGAACAAATTATTTATTCTTTGGCAGAAGAAACCGAATGACCTGACAGGTCCTATCAGTCACAGCATCTGTGATGATAAATTCTCACAGCACCCATCGCCTGGAGTATATCCACACCAAAACAAAGAGGGGATTCTAGCCTCGTTGAAATTGGTGAGACTTTGGTGGCAGTTTCACCAGTAACATATAATCATAAAATCATTTTGGTTGGAAAAGACTTCTAAGATCATCAAGTACAACTATTACCTAACTCTACCTACCAAAGCTGGAGGTCAAACATGTCCCTCCGCATCTCTGACTCTTCACGACAACTCCAGGGATGGGGATTCAATCAGCTCCCTGCAGAGTCTATTCTAGTGTTTGACCATTCTTTCAGTGAAGAAATTTTTTTCTTATATCCAATCTAAACCTCCCCTGATGCAGCCTGAGGTCATTTCCTCTTGCCCTATCACTTTTTAGTTGGGAAAAGAGACCAACCTTCACCTCACTACAACCTCCCTTAAGGGAGGTGCAGAGCGTGAAGTCTCCCCTCTTCGCAAGACTAAACAACCCCAGTTCCCTCAGCTGCTCCTCACAAGACCTGTTCTCCAGACCCCTTACCAGCTCTGTTACCCTTCTCTGGACCCACTCCAAGACCTCAGTGTGGTTTCCTCTGTCTGATTTTCTAAGCTGCATTTGAATTTTACCACATGACCTGTTGGATTGCCTCTGTCTGGAGCCAGAATAGCTATTTCCAAGTAGTTCTTTTTAATAACATGCCATGTGTGGGTACTTCTGAAATTCAAGGTCCTTATTGTGGATTGACTCAATCTGCTCTTGATTCATCCCAGCTGCTAGGTGCTGAATTTGTGTCCTCCTTTATTCCAAAGTTTAATATAGAAAGGCATTGAGAGGCTGAATATGGACCTGATATCCCAGGAGCAAACCAAAACTCTCCGCCTGCTCCCGTCTGTCTCCTGTTGTTGCTGACATGCCTTTTGCTGTCTAAGAGCCAAACATGACTGTATGCCCCCAGCTTGTTGCACTGGTCAGGACCCCCATGCTGCCCTCCTCTTGTCCTCTTCGCTCACATCAGGCTTTATCAGGGGGGAGATGGGATGCCACAGTATCTGAATCCTTCTACGTTACATCCAGCAAGGCATGACTTATATGTTTGGAGATGTGGATTTCAGATGACCAGAGAAGTTTCTTGAAGGATGGGATGCCTGAATGTGAAGCTTCTTTAATTTTTTTTTCTTTAAAATTATCCCTATTGTATCACTGAGGAAATGGCACTTTTGATTGTTTGGGCACACATCAAGGCCTAAAACTTCGGGCTGCTGGATTTCATGGTACTGCAAATGCTATCTCCAGTCTTGGATGCTGCATTGCCAGAATGTCACAGGACAACCAGGAAGGTTTCATGGAGCAACTACGAGAAGGGCTGGAGGAAATAGGACCTCTGAAGGAAGGGCAAAAGCATTGGGGTTCTTCAACCTTTAAAAATCCCCTGAGGCGTGACAAAATGAGTCTCTGCTGAAGGCTGCTGCAAAAAGGAAAGATTTGTCCTGGATGTTTGTAGGGGATAAAGCAAGGCTTGTGCTTCAGTGGGAACAATTCTTTAAGAGCAGATTGTCTGAATAAGCTGTGGAAGTCTTTAAGAAGAGATGAGTCTGGACTGGATGACAGTAACAGCCCGTTTTGCCTTGGTTATTGTTAGACTTGAGAGGTCATATCCAACTATGATTCTATGATCTCCAGAGATCCCTACCAGCCCTATAAAGGTTTAGTGATTCTAAGGAGAATAAGTTTTTCCATTCACTGATACAGAATCAGAAACAAAACAGAGGAGGTCTCTACCTCAGTAGGGAGGTAGAAGATGGGTTTAGGAAAGCTCTTTGTTAAGGTGCTCAGGAGGAGCAGCCCTCACAGTCTGTGCAGCCATAGCTGTTCTCTTGCTCTTCTCCATCTGGGGCTGTGGCCTGCTCACTGTGGACAGGGTCCTACATCAATAGGGTCCCATGTCCTATAATGAGATGCAGTAATGGACATCTTCCCCAAGCACATCAGACACACATCACCACTTTGTAAATGCCACTGTCTTTCATGTGGTTGGAAATACTTTCCAAACACTTCTCCTCCAAGTTAGTTGTGTCCACAGGGCATTATGAAACCTGCAGCAATCATGCCAGTTTGTCTTATGCTAGGACTGGCTCCATAACTGAACTGACTTGGAATGGCTTTTAAGAAATATTAACATAATTATGACTTGAATTCCAGAGATCTACTCTTGTACAGCTCGGTCTTTGAATCTTGCACAGCACAACAATCCTAACCAATCAAGTGGAGAAGCTGTGGACAGTTATCCAGTCAAAATAGTAAGGAAGTCACAACAAGCTCTTTGATCCACCCCATGATGTTTTTAAGCTTCTGGAAAGTTGCTTCATTTCACTTGGAATACAATTTGAGTTAGCCTTCAGACACTGAGGATGCTTTCAGACAGCACCCAGCAACATACACGGCTGTCCTGAAGTGACAGAGGCAATATTTTCTTTCCCTTTTCCCTATTCACAATAGACTGGAGGCCAAACATCTCCTTCTGTCTTCTGCCAGACTTCTGCAGTTGTCAGGCATTGTCTTTCTAGCCTCTACCCTACAAGCTAGGACTGCTGGTGCTGGTACAGCTGCACTCACCACTGGAGGACATAAAATGTCTCTGCTGGTTTTTAGTACAAGGACAGGATGTGACAGCAGGGGAAGGGGCAGTTAAAGTCCTAAGAGTTTTTAAGAAGTTTCTTCTAATATCTAACCTAAACCTCCCCTGGTGCAACTTGAGGCCATTTCCTCTCATCACATCAGTTGTGACTTTTGAGAAGAGACCAACACCTACCTCTGTACAACCTCCTTTCAGGGAGTTGTAGAGAGCCAGAAGGTTTCCCCTCAGTCTCCTTTTCTCCAGACCAAACAATCCCAGTTCCCTCAGCTGCTCCTCACAAGACCTATTCTCCAGCTTTGTTGTCCTTCTCTGGACCCAGTCTAGCACCTCAATGTCTTTTTTGTAGTGAGGGCCTAAAAATGAACACTCAAAGTGTGGCCTCACAGGTACTGAGTCCAGAGGGACAATCAACCATGGAGACTCGCCACCATTTTTCTTCCTGAACTTTGCATGGTGCCTGCCCTGGAAGGTGTGCTCTGAAGATGCATGTCAAGTCAGGCCTGGCAAGAGAGGGATAACACTTTGTTTGCAAATCCCAGAAAAGCTTAGATGTGATTGAGGTGCTTGGAGGCTCACAGTGTTATGACCTTGGCAAGTTCTGGTCCCATATTTAGGAATTTTTCTGGCAGAGATATAGACACCTCCAGGTATGTGCAGCAGCTCAATGGGAATGCAAATGGTGGTGCTGAGAAGTACAGTGGCAGATAAAGTGGTGCTAAGTGAGTGAACTTTTGAATGAATCTAGTCCAAATCCACTGCATGTAAATGAGGATAATATCTGAAATGATGATCTGAAGGAGGTGTGGACTTGAAAAGGAAGAGGTTAATAAGACAAGGAGACACCTAATGGAAGAGAAAAAATCCATTTAATCAGCTCATCCACTAAGGATCATGGAACAATATTTAACTCTCTGTTAAATATCAGAAGCTCTGCACTTGTAGCTTACCTTGAGTTCCAGCAAAGGGTGGCCAGGATGTGACTGGCAAAACCGACCATGTCCCGTGGGTGGGCTGAAATCTTACAGAGTGTTTATATAAAAACACAAGCACTGCTTTGCCTCCCTCCAACCTTGATGTGTAGAACTGCTTTGAGTTGCAGGCAGGCTAATTAATCTGGTCTGTGCCTGCTTGTCAAATCTTTCTTGTGGTAAGAGTGCTTCAAGTCATTTTAAGTGAAAATTATTTTATTTTGGAGAAAATGGGTCTTGTGTTTCAGGTTTGGGTTTATTCAGGAGGGTTTTGGATAGGTTAAGGCATCTTGCTGCAGCATGCTGCTCATTTGAGGGCCAGAAGCAGTGCCTCCCCTGCTCCCATGACTGGATATTAGAAGAAACTTCTTGACTGAAAGGGTTCTCAAAGCCTGGAGCAGGCTTCCCAGGGAGGTGGTTGAATCCCCATCCCTGAAGGTGTTTCAAAGAGGCTGAGATATGTTGCTGAGGGACATGGTTTAGCTCCTTACTTGGTAGAGTTAGAGAATGGTTGGATTGGATGATCTTAAATGTCTTTTTCAACCAAAAGGACTCCATGATTCTATGATTCATGTGGTTCTGGGCATGCAGATGGGCATATACAGCCATGGCACCTCACAGGAGCTCTGCCCCATTCATCTCATCGCTCATGGCCGCATTGATGCTGCTCTGATAACATCTTATAGGCTACAGCTTGGCTGCCCCAAGAGCACATTGTGTGGCTGTAACCTACCTTCTGTTCATCCCCACTGCTGACGATCGGGGCAGTTAAGCTGCACACCATTCTCAAAGGCCCTTTGAGTTTTGATTCATGCAGCCAGCATCTATTTTAAGTCCCATGGCAGGAATGTTACGCTTCAGAGTTAGCTGAATTCAGGCAAGATACTTTATCTTATCCATTACTAAAAGCCTAGCTGCCTTTGTTACTGTTAGCAAAACATGTTTTTTCTTTGTGGCCTGTCTTTTCTTTTGTGTGGCATCTTCATTTTGATGTGGAGAAGATCTTTTAGCATGCAAATGCACCTCACCTCAACAGAATGGTTTGTGTTGCATGCAGTGTGTTTGTGCAGTGGTGTTCTGGAAGAAAGCAGATTTTCCCCTATGATGTACAGATTGATTCACCTTAACCCCAAAAATAGGTGCTATTGTTGTTGCTTTTCTCTGCACACCATAGAAGAAAAACCGAGAAGAAGAACAGACATGAAACAGAGGGTTGGTTTTGTTGCTGTTTTTTTTTCCCTTCAAACAAATTCCAGACAGAACAATGGATTAAATGAGTGTCTTTAAAGCTTTCTGTGTCATCAAATGTTATTGTTGACACTCTGAATGTAGCAATACTTGTTAGGCTAATTAAAGTGGTGCAGTTCTAGAAACAGGAACTGTGAAAAGACTATGTCTGGAAGGTACTAATAATCTTCTGATACCTGTATTTTTGCCATTCTTTATTATTATAATGACAGCATTAATGTGCAGGGGACAAACCACGTGTGTCCTTAATAAGAAAAAAATAATTAAAATGAAACAGCTCAGTTGTTATCATCTTGAGTAGCACAGTCATTTAAAATCAAGTAGGCAACTCAAAGGTTAAGAGGTTTAATGTTCCTGAACTGTACGTCTGAAGCACTGTAGTCCAGATTATTGTTAGCAATTATTCAAAGTGCTTGGGGCTTTTTAAGAGAAACTTCATTTTCCAGAAGAAAGTCTCCTACAACTTTAGCTAGCGTTGCAGTGTGACCATTTAACAGCCAGACACTTCTTCATGAAGTGCATCACAAGCATGTTGTCAGGCCATAATTTGCTCCCAGCTATTTCTATGCTCTTAAATAACCATCCTCAAACAATCTTCAACCTCTCTTACGTTTTCACCCACACATCTTTACAATGAGAATCGGAAAGCTCAGGAAGCTCTGCATTTAGAGATGAATGTGGTATTCCATAGAGGTTAATGTGATATTAGAGAATCATGGAATGGTTGTGGTTAGAAAAGACCTCTAAGATCATTGAGTTCAACAATCAACCCAACACCACCATGCTCACTAAATCATATTCCCAAGTGCCACGTGTACATTTTTTGAACACCTCCAGGGATGGTGACTCCACCACCTCCTTGGGCATCCTGTTCCAATGCCTCACCACTCTTTCAGGAAAGAAATTTTTTATTCCATATGTATTCTTCCCAACATGAGGAACATGCCATTCATTTGCAGCTTTTTCATGCACAAGAAAGAGCCAGACTTTACTAAAACAGACAGTGTGCCAAGAAGCCCATTGGGCTGTGTCTTAAAAAAACAATGAGCACAGAATTAATGTTATGGTAAAGAAACACTGAAGGAAACCAACTAACAGCAGGGAAGAGGAGAAGCTTAGAGAAGAGGCAGAGATAGTTTAGGAGTGTGTTAAATACAAAGCTGAACCCCATGTCTCATGCACAAGCAACCATAAAATCTAATTAGTATAGAATCATAGGATCATGAAGGTTGGAAAAGATCTCTAAGATCATTGAGTCAAACAATCAATCCAGCCTACCATGCCCACTGAACCATGTCCCAGAGTGCCATGTCCATGCATTTCTTGAACAGCTCCGGGGACGACGACTCCACCACCTCCCTGGGCAGCCTGTTTCAATGCCTGACCACTCTTGCAGTAAAAATGTTTTTCCTATAAAGCTCCTTCAGGGTCTCGCATTGGCCCTGCTGAGGGTAAGGGTTTGGAGATTCTTGGTCCTTGAATTACCGTGCTGAGTAACACCAGATCATGATGATGGGGACTGTGGTTGGGACACCTTCCTCATTTCCTTCAGTGTCACAAATCACCAGCAGTGAAAGAAAGAAAACCTGAAGGAGAAAGTAATCATCTGTGCTCTTCTAACTAGCTGGTTTCCCTGACCTCTGGCATGATCCCATCCTAGTCTGATTGAGTCATAACCATTTCTGTTTCATCCAAGCCACAGCTGCGTCAAGGCCCAGTGAAAGCAAATCAACCCTACCAACTTTGTCTGTATTTCATGACAGTTTAATCACTGAAGACTGTCTCTGTGCTGAAATATTTCCTTTTGGGGGTTTGGATAGCAGGATTCTATCAATGCAAATAGAACCAAAAAATGAAGAAGGCTCTTGCCATCATGCAAGACCCTTCTTCTGCTTCCTTTGCAGCGAGTAAACTTGTGAGCCCTCCACCTTGTGCACACATGGCTCCCAGTTCTGCTGAAATGGCTGCATTTTATATTCATTTTCACTGACATCAGTGATAGAATCACAGAATCACTAAGGCTGGAAAAGACCTTTAAGATCATCAAGTCCAGCCGTCAACCCACCACCACCACGACAAGTAAACCACATCCCAAAGTGCCATGTCCACATGTTCTTGAACACCTCCAGCTGGAGGTGGAGTCACTGTCCCTGGTGGTGTTTGAGAAATGTGTAGATATGGCACTTGGGACCATGGTTTAATGGCTATGGTCCTGTCAGTTTGACAGTTGGACCTGATGATCTTAGAGGTCTTTTTCAGATGAAACAATTCTATGATTCTATATCTTTATACCATCTGATATTATATGACTGATGGGGCTCAAATTGCTGTATTGAGATTCACCCAAAAGAAGCAAAATGGAGAGATAATAATATTGAGGACAGAGCACTGCAAACATGGGACCTGAGAGCATTCACCCTTCACTGGTTTACTATTTTTGGCAAAAATATCTAATCAAACCAATATGATTAACATGTATGAAAAAAATGTTCCCATACACAAGTAATACTGCTGTAAGGAAAACACTTTTCCCAGTGATGTCACAGAAGTTATAGATGCTTGCATCCACCAAAGTTATTTTAGCAGAGCTATGCTGTTAGCACTGGAACTAAGCCATGTTTTCCTAGTCAAATGATAGGTCTTAGTCCTCCCCACTCAGTACAAAGCCTACTAAGTGCCTCATTGAAAAGGCTAAATGGAATTCACACTTCTCAGGCAATCATTTTATTATGATCAGGGTGAGCACCTCTCCTATGGAGACAGGCTGAGAGAGTTGGGGTTGTTCAGTCTGGAGAAGAGAAGACTCCCAGGAGATCTTATTGTGGCCTTCCAGGAGACGAAGGGAGCCTACAGGGAAGCTGGTGAGGGACTTTAGGATGTCAGGTGGTGATAGGACTAGGGGGAATGGAGCAAAACTAGAAATGGGTAGATTCAGATTGGATATTAGGAAAAAGTTGTTCACCATGAGGGTGGTGAGACACTGGAATAGGTTGCCCAAATAGGTGCTGGAAGCCCCATCCCTGGAATTTTGTAAGGCCAGGCTAAACGGGGCTCTGGGCAACCTGATCTAGTGTGAGGTGCCCCTGCCCATGGCAGGGGGGTTGAAAATGGATGATCTTTGAGGTCCCTTCCAATCCTGACAATTCTGTGAGTATTCACAAGATAATTTTTTTAACCATGGAAATAAAGCAGGCCAAAATCTAAGAGCAATCACATTAGGTCTCTCCTCTCCTCTCCTCTCCTCTCCTCTCCTCTCCTCTCCTCTCCTCTCCTCTCCTCTCCTCTCCTCTCCTCTCCTCTCCTCTCCTCTCCTCCTCTCCTCTCCTCTCCTCTCCTCTCCTCTCCTCTCCTCTCCTCTCCTCTCCTCTCCTCTCCTCTCCTCTCCTCTCCTCTCCTCTCCTCTCCTCTCCTCTCCTCTCCTCTCCTCTCCTCTCCTCTCCTCTCCTCTCCTCTCCTCTCCTCTCCTCTCCTCTCCTCTCCTCTCCTCTCCTCTCCTCTCCTCTCCTCTCCTCTCCTCTCCTCTCCTCTCCTCTCCTCTCCTCTCCCCTCCTTCTCCTATCACTGTAGTTCCCCCACCCAGGCTCAGATCACGTTGCACATATCAGTGCTATCTTCAGATGAACGTTTTAATGATGTGATGACTGCAGTCAATGTGATAGCAATAGCAATTGCACTTGTTTACATCACTGCCTGCCAGGGAAGATGTGGAGGGGGCAGAATTTTTGCAGTGTCTCCATTATTATTTATATAGATCTCAGGCTTCATGGCTGGGAATGATGGAATTTATACAGATAAATGATAATGAGCTATCAATAAAAACAGTGAAAAGATAGGTCCATAGTCCCTGCTCTGTGCATTAAGTGCCAATCATACATTAAATCTGACCCAGGAAGGGAAAGGTGGGGTCTGCTTCTCAAGTGGGCCTATCATTTTTAAGGAATCTCACCATCTAAAAAGGATCTTTCCAGCTACAGATGCTGTTTTTTCATTCTTGTGCATACACAGATCAAGGGCAGTCCATGGATCATAAAGCAGTTGTTAAAAACCTCTTCATCTCCTTTGCTTTGGGAAGTGCAAAGATCTGGTCCCCTTTACTTTGCCTTCTTTTATTTATTTATGAACCCAAAGCCTGTTTTTTTTAGAAGGGGGGTGGGAGAGTGGGAAAAATTACTTTGAAGCTGATTTTAGGAGGGGAAGCACACCATGACCACAAAAATGCTTTCAAAGGGTCACAGCACTGTCTGGAGATTGAGTTGTCCTGACACTGCCTAATAAGGGGATAAGGCAGATTCCTTTCACCTCAACAAGAGATATTAAGCTTATTAAGCTAACTCAGGTTTTAGAGGTTAAAAATTGTACACTACAAGATTAAACTTCCTGGGGACTTTTTCCCTCTGTTGTTCTCAGGGTTTCTATACTCAAATCCTCCAAGGATGCCTCTGAACTTGTATTCACCATGAACATGTTTTTGCAGTTGTGAAGCTACGGTGTAGACATGACAGAGGTGGTTTTATCATGATGTCCTGTAAACCTCTTCCCAGGTGCTACCTGACCATTAGACCCCTTGCAGCCTGAGTTGTGTTTTCCCACTAACCTCTTCCTTCTGCTGTGCTTTGCTCGCAGTGGTGACCACCAAGAGCATTTTGGTTGTGCTGGAGGAGCGACAGCATCTCTAACCTAGTGCTGCCAGCTGGAGAGCTGGAGAAAACCAGGAGCTGTTTGGTTCCCTGAGGTGAAGAGGACACTTCAAGGAATGCAGGAAGAAAGCTGAAAACATAACCAGAGGCGGGGGGAGAGCTCTCCTGCTCCCCGGAGCAGGCATGTGGTGGCTCTGGAGGAAGGACAACTGTGAGAAGGAAATGAACTCTCCTGACTGACTGATTCCACATGAAAATATGGAGGATTTACTCTTCAGAACTGAAGAAGATGGCATCCAGAGGCAAAACAATGGTAAGCCTTTTGGTTCAGAAGGATAAACATGTTCTGTGAGTCTTTTATGTGCAAACATTTACTGCTCTATGATTCATAATAGGTCATTCCATGGCTAGTACATGCCAGATGCCATGGCAATGACTCCAGCAGATAACTCTCTGCTTCCAGAGGCCATGAAAATCCAAACTGTGAATGTGGGGATTCTGTTTTCCCATTATATTGTTATTTCTTTGAGTGTGCTGGTAACATATGCTTTAGGTTGCTTTATCTCTGGGAATGGACCAAAGTGGTTTCTGTCTGCCTGTGTCGTTACCCCACAAATTCAGATGCAAATAAGAACAACAAGGCAATGAACATAAATAATCAGGGCCAAAATAGACATCACCCTCAAAAAGCGATTCCCATGCACTAAGACTGAACAACATTAGAGACACCCCAAATTTCACTTCAATCCCTGAGAAGAGCTATAGAAGAACACTGATACTCCCTTACTTTGGTGCCTATCTGAAAATGGAAGTGAAGCAGGGAAGCAGGACCAATTTCTATGCATAAGGAAGTACCCAGAGCAGTGAAACCAACAGCAGAATCCATCTAGAGGCTGAGAACCGGGCCCATGGTTTGCAGAAGTTTCTGTTTTGGAAGATGGTTGCTGCCATGGAGAATCTGGCAGGGTCCCAGACCTCATACCTCCTGTCCCTGAGCTCACCAGCTAAGAGCTCAGGAAAAGCCAAGCTCAGGTCACCTGCTGCTAGAGAAGATTTTTATATCCCACCTGTCTGGACTGGATGGTTGGGAGTCAGATGCCAAGCTCAGGCATTTGGCCTCCATCTACCAAGTGCTTCAGGAATAACTTCACTCCATGGACCAGGCTTCAGGGCTTGCACCTTAGGTAGTACCTGCAACACATGGACATTCTATCCTGCAGCCAGCCAGTCCCATGCAAGCAGATCAGCCTCCAGGAACCTCCACCCAATATTTTTTATCTTCCCTGCAACATAGTATGGTCATGGCCACAGGTGCCTCTGCAGTGGTGGGGAGAGGCTTGTATAAATAGGTCTTCAGCCTTCCTGTTCTTGTGTCACCTTGCATGAACCAGGACACACCAGACTCCCAACAGCAGCAGTAGCCCCTGCTACTACCATTGGTGTTGTACCAGCATTAGCAATGATGGAACAATCCAAGGGAGAAGCCTGGAGGGCAGTCTCTTGAGATTCTTTCTACAGATGATTTCCCAGAACAAGACCAGAGGTTTCACAATATTCAATGGTCTGTTTCTCACCCACCCCAAAAGTGAGGTCAGAGGAGCTGTAGGCAGACAGTGCTGGCACACTGAGCAATGTCACATGCTGCTAGGAGGTGTGAGGGAATGGAAACACATGGGACTATGATGCTATCAGAGAAACCTACAGCTGTAATATTGGTTAGTGCAATTTCTGAAGATGACAACATCCACCACAAGCTGCAGAGCAAAACAGAAATGTGTGGAAACTGCAGATCTTTCTGAGGACAATTGGGGCAAACCCTCGTTAAGTTTTATCACAAAGAAGGACAAACATCACAGAAATTTCAGATATCTTTGTTTACTGTTCCTGGCCTCATCTCTTCTCCAAAGAGCAGACTGGAGCCCACCATGGCAGAGACACTCCATAGCTTCCCTTCTTGCTTCTCACTCTGCTACTTTCCTTCCCTTCACCTTGTTTGGCACCAGGAAGTTCCACTTCTTTTTGGATCCCAACAGGAAAGGCACAAACACTTCCAAGGCAGGTAACTGTTCATTAATACAGGCACAGGTAAGATGGCAGAGAGTTATAAAACCCAGTGCCCTATCCAACCCTTGATGGTGAGATGGGCACCGGTGAGAGTGTGCAGCTCCATGTTGCTGTGAGCTTTGGCCATGCCTAGCTAACAGTACAGGTTCATTTTTCTCTTGTGGAAAAAGAGGGTGAATCCCTGACAAAGATGCTTTTCCACATATCCCATGTTTCCACAGAAGACTGTTTCCTGGCATCAGGAATGCCAGAGAAGTCACAGTAGGGCATCCCCATCCTGTTGGCTGGAGAAAGTTCCAAGTGCAGAGAGGCTGACATAGACTTTCTGAGTCAAACCTCTCCATTACTTCTGTCTGTGACGTGATCCACAGCCCCATGTCACACTGAGCAGCAGCAGATGCAGAAGCAGCATGAACTAAAGGCTGTGCAAGACAGGCTCCCTGCCTTGCTTCATCACCTGCACTGCCTTGCTCTGCACTGTGCATGCACCCTCACACATCCCTCCTCCCCTTTCACCTCCTCCCCTCGGGTCCAAAAGCATCCATCAGTCACCATGGGAAACTCAGCTGATGATCTCAGAGCCACATCACCAAACACAGAGCATCACGAAGCAACCTCATGTGAAAGCTGGGGACTCAGCCAACTAAAGCCTAACTGGTCAAATACCCATTTGGGGGCAGGGGGAAGGGGGGAGTTTATCCATTTTCAAAGTGTTTTCCAAGCCATAGAACTTCTTTGTATGACTTTGATAGAAATTCAGATTTGGAAGTGATGTTACTTGATGTGTCTGAGTGAACAAAATGCAAATAACTGAATTGTCATAAGAAGGATGGAGAAGGTGTAGCTTAAAAGCTGCTTTTAATCTACAGGTGTATCTGGCATCGATTGAAATCAATGGTCAGGGTGGTCAGGCAGTGGAATGGATTGCCCTGGGAGATGAGGGAACAGCCATCCCTGAGGGCGTGTGGACACAGAGCTTCAGGACATGGTTTGGTGGCCATGGAGGTGTTGGGTTGATGGTTGGACTTGGTGATCTCAAAGGTCTTTTACAACCAAAACCATTCTATGATTCCATGAAACAGAGAAGCGTAACATGATCACTGAGCAGGAGCTTTTGCTATTGCTGCTGTTTGTGCACCGTTAAAAGGGACAGAAAAACTCAGTTGTGGAAAAATTGAACTGTCATAAATACCACCAGTGTCCATGTAGGGATGCATGCAGATGGAGGCATGAATGTATAGATGGTGTTCAAGGCTAGGCTGGACAAGGCCTGGTCTAGTGGAACACGTCCCTGCCAACAGCAGGGGGGTTGGAACTAGATGATCTTTAAGGTCCTTTCCAACCCAAACCATTCCACGATTCCATGATTCTATGTATTTAAACTGGTAGCAGCAGATGCTCTCTTTGCAAGGGAATGTCATACTGGGCCTTACACAACAGCGAATTTTGTGTAAGAAGCTAGATCCCATCTTACACCCCTCTGGCCAGGATTTTCTTCCATGCTTTCTGAGGCAGGAAAAGCACTTCTTCCCATTTTGTGTACACCTTAAAGCAACACTGGAAATTCTTTTTAACGACAAAAATCCAACCCTGTACGGGAGCAGAGCTCTTGTGATGCAGTTGAGGGCAGTAAATCCTATTTTCTACAGAGATGAACAGGTTTTGCAGGCTGAACATGCCTGGAGGCAGCTCTACTCTACACACCCAAATTTTACAAAACACAGCAAGACAGGTTCATGTCTGGTGTAATCCCTTTGCCTCCAGAACATTTCCATCTTGGCAAATTGGTCTTAGAATAAAGAAGCAAGCTGCAGCTTTCCACTCAGGGGCCAGTTTCAATTCTGTATCCTTTAGACTGCATCAGTCTGGGCTTGACCTTTTTCTTCAACTGGGCAGGACACTCAACAAAGTCAACTTTGAGCAGTCTGAGCAAGAAAAATAACACAAACCTTGCTTCAGTGGAGGACTGGTGGGAAAATCAGAGGTGGGCAGGACCGCATGGTACAGACCTCGCTAACAGGCGCTGTGTGGAAGTGGTTTTGGCTGGAACCTCACCAAGCAGTCCTTTTCCTTGTGGCTTGGAGCTCCAATGCCTTTCCACTCGCACAGGCGATCTCTCGTGCCTCACAGGGTGGTGCGAGCCAGGCTCGGAACCTGACCTTACTTTAATGTGGCAGCCTCAGGTTTGGATTGAGTTTGGGATTTGGAGCGCTAGTCGGGAGCTCATCCAGATGAAAACGCCTCTGAGTTCGCAGCCGCTTCCCTGTGTCCCAGCAGCCCTAGCTCATGGCTGTGGATCCACCTCGCTCCTGCTGCACCCATGTGAACCATGCCTTGCCACGGGAAACGAGTTGATCCAGTTAAAATTCCCTCTCTCCCTGTCAACACACAGAAATGAAGACAGAAACTGCTGCCTCCTTGTTGCTCAACGCACCAGCTGTTTGAAAGGGCTTTCAGGTGAACGTGGAGCCAAAGTGTCTGTCCCCACCCACCCTCCTTTTGCCAAGGAGGCAAGAGGGAAAATAAAAAATAAAATACATAGCCGCTGTCATTGTTCTCTGATTTCAGTGGGTTGCTGGATGTGTGTGCGTGCGTCTAGCAGAGTTTCTGCTCTAAAACACCTCCCTGTTTTGGAGGGCAAGAGGTTCTTTGCTGTGTGCACAACTGACTCAGAGACTTGTTTGTCCTGCAGGAAGAGTTGCAGGATTAACTTTGAATACTTTGATATTCGGTGATGAAAGAGTAACATGTCAACATGGGGATTTGGGGAGGCTCACTCTGTCCTTCCTTCTCACTTTTTACACACCTAGCAGCTGGGCATGATTGACAGACTGCAGCTTCAATCCTGGAAATAGTCTCTTAAGGCTTAATCCAGAAAGCAAGAGAGGCAACATGAAACCTGGTCCTGCTCAACTGAAAAAAATCCAACCTGCTGGCCGCAGGCATGAAATTCATCACACAGAATCTCCAAATGGGTTTGACTGGAAAAGATCTTTATGACCACCAAGTCCAACCCATAACCCAGCACTGCCAAGTCACCACTAAACCATGTCCCTTAGCACCACATCTACACAGCTTTTAAATCCTTCCAAGGATGAGGACTCCATCACTGCCCTGGGCAGCCTGGTCCAGGTGTTCATGGTGCTAAGTTAGACTGTAATGATCAAATCCATAGCTGTGAAAAGGCTTTGGCCAGCTGGAGCTGCCAAAGACAGCAGGACATGTAAAGAAGTGTCCTCTCCCAGACAGCCAGAAGACACAGCTCTCAGGTGGCTCCTCTGCTGGTGTCTGATTGAGGAATGGGGCAGAGCGACTTGGTTGGCTGCTGTACACGTCTCTTTTGATGACATGAAAGGAGGAGGAAATGCTGATAGCATCAGCCTGCTGTTCATTCAGGAAGAGAAAGACCTAGACACTGGAGCTTGCTCAACCTGACAAGTTTCAGATTTGCAGCTCTCTGGGGCATCGAAATCATCTCAGGGGGCTAGGACCTGAACAATCGACAGGAATGGCACCACTCAAACCAGAGTTTAAAGTAACACAACAGTTTTTTGTCAATGCTAGCTCGTTGAAAATGGTTCATATTCTAAAATTAGGATTCTGATGGATGAAAAATGCATATTTGTCAACACTGAAACTTTCCAGGAATGTCTCATTTCACCAACTTTTTTTTTTTTTGTTCACACACACAAAACCGGGGAGAAATTCCCTGAAAATCAAAATCTTTTGTTGTGAGGTTTTCAAACTCAAGGATTCAGTGTTTCTTTACAAAACAACTTTTTTTTTTTGCTTCAAGATGCCTTCCAACCTTCTTTGAAATAAAATTGAAACCATTTTTTTTTTTAAACTCTCACTTTCAAAATCAAACAGTTCGTTTGGGGGATCAAACAGAATATTTCCTTTAAGTGGTCGGAAAGGCTTTTTTTTTATTTTTTTTTTTTATTCCTTGGAGCTGCTGATGAATCAGAAAAATTCTTTCTTTCCATGGCTCTTGATATATGCTGTGTTGAAGCTGCTTTGATATTTGATATTTATTACCTTAATCTTATTTGTGCCTTAGCATTACTGGCTGTAACGGCTCCACCTCTGCCTGATGTTAGAAGTTTAAATGATGTGGGCCTGAGCAGTGCTGGGATGGAAGCCCACTCCAGGGACCACAAATACTGTTGACATAAACCAAGCAATTATGATGGGACTGCTGACCTGGTAGACAATAAAAGAATAATCATCTTGGTCACTGGCAGCCACATAACATGGGCATAAAAGAGAGGATATAATAACAGTGGATCTCAACTAGAGGAGAAGCTGAATGCAGGACAAAAATCGACTCAGAAGGGACAGGGAGATCTTATACAACCCAGATTAGCTGTGAATCTACTTACAGTCTGAGAGCTGATGAACAAGGTGTTGTGTTTTCAATGACTAATAAAAGTAGCTTTGAGCCAGAGCTGATCTGAATTTAGGTATTTGCCTCAAATAACATGTGTTAGTGCTTTGAATCCGCTGACTTGTGACCAGAGGAAAGCTGCCCATCATCTGCATTTTATGAGCACGACTCTTTCTTTTTCTTCAGAAGCACAAGGGAACATTGGTCTTTGTGTGACTGATTTTCATTGCATTACGAAAAATACTTTTCTCTGGAAAAGAAAAGGGACCTTTTGCCACCAGAAACCCAAAATTATCACATTAGGACCACCCTGGCTGGCTTCTCTGTGGAGTTCTAGATTCAAGCAAGAAGTATGGATACAAAAAGTTAGGATTAAACCGAGGAGATTTTATAGGTTTGTACTGGAGATTTGGTTTCTCTGTTTGGCTTTAAAACAGCAGTTGTTATCAGAGGAACTAAGCATCATACAGGCTTTGCTCTTATTCCTCAGGGAAATATCATCTTCCACTTGCAGAGAGCAGAGTTTGATTTGAGGACAGAGCAACTTCCCAAGACCAAAGGTTAGGAAAGGAATCAAAGTCTTTGGACATCCAGTGTGCTGTGGCAGCCACAGAATTGTCAGGGTTGGAAGGGACCTCACAGATCATCCAGTTCCAACCTCCCTGTGATGGGCAGGGACACCTCACACTAGATCAGGTTGCCCAGAGCCCCATCCAGCCTGGCCTTAAAAACAGAGATGGGGCTTCTACCACCTCCCTGAACAACCTGTTCCAGTGTCTCACCACCCTCCTGGTGAAGAACTTCTTCCTAACATCCAATCTGAATCTACCTAAAGAGTCCCTCACCAGCTATCTACATTCTAATTACCATAAGCAGCTGGAAAAAAAATATATCTCAGAGAAAACATCCACAAGGCACACTGAAGATACAAAAGAAGGAGAATTTTCTTAAGTTTACTTTCACCTGTGTTTGGTGTCACTACTCTAATGACCTCATCAACCTTTTCTCCATCTCCTTGTCAGGAGATAAGTTTATGCTATGAAGTTCTGCCAAAATGCTTTGGTGTGCCATGGGGAGCTCACAAGAGGCTCAGCTCTTTCTGGAAAAAGGGTCATGTTTTGGACACATCTTCATCCCACATATGCACACTGCTGCATCCAAGCATGGGAACAACCCACATTGTGCTGTCCAGGTGTGAACTTCTACATTGTCCCCATAGTATAGGTGGTTCTGATCAGGTGTTTGGGGTGAATGAAGGATGTCAGATGAAAAACAGCTGATTTAGAAACCTTGTTGAATTCTTCCCCACTGCTCTGAACACTGCCTCTTTCCAGTTATGTGGGAAATACTTTTGTTGTTCTGACCTGCCAGGGAAAAAAAAGAAAAAGCACATATGAAATGGAGCTGCATTCAGAACTAGGTGGCCATGCCCTGCTCCTCCAATTTCCTTGCAGGCAAATTGTGATGGCTTTCCTTTGTGAAGAAGCTCTTTGAAACTTCCCATTCAAAATCAGCTGTTTTCCTTACTGCATTGTTAACACAGGGCTCATTTGGAAAGTGTCTGAAGCTTTACTTGTGTCCAAAAAATCCCAAACCAACCCAGGCTTGATTTTAAAATTAATCTTTTGATCAAGAAGAAAACCGACACCGTAAGCAGAGAAGAGCAAGTTAGATGGGAGCTGTTTGAAAACTAAGTTCTGCACTCAGGTTTTCCTGGTCAAAAATAGATCATATAAATTGGAGTTTGTACACCTGGCACAGAGCATTCAAAGTCCATGTAGAAGATACAGCTATTAGTCCCTTTTACAGCACTGAACAGTCAGACACAAAAGGACTTGTCCAAGCTGAAAAATTTCCAAGCTGACAATTAACTCCAGCTCTTCTGCAAGCCATGCCACGAAGTGATTTGCTATTCTTTTCTGCCTCATCTCCAAGGTGTGGAAATAGATGTTTTCTTCTGTTACATCCAAGAGCTAAGTTGTGCTCACTCATTTACCACTACCTGAAAGGAGGTTGTAGAGGTGAGTCTTGGTCTCTTCTCACAAGTCACAACCGATAGGGCAAAAGGAAATGGCATCAAGTTGTACTAGAGGAGGTTTAGGTTGGAGATTAGAAGAAACTTCTTGACTGAAAGGGTTCTCAAACCCTGGAATGGGCTGCCCAGGGAAGAGGTTGAATCCCCATCCCTGGATATATTTAACAGCTGTTTAGATATGGTGCTCAAGGATAAGGTGAATTAGTGATCCTGGTAGAGTTAGACCATGGTTGGACTCAGTGATCTTAAAGGTCTTATCCAACCATAGTGATTCTGCAGTCTCTGGACATTAAGACTCATTCGTGTCCACATGGAACCACTATTTATCTTCTGCAGGGCTGCATGGCTTGTGGTCCCTTTGGAGCAGTCCACTTGCACTGTGGCTTTGTCACTCTTTAAAATAATAAATAAATAAACATCTGTCTCTCTTTTTCCTCTCAGATTTTGCAGCAATAATCGAGCTCCTTTGGTTTGTCTCTGAGGAAGAGAAATTCAGTGACTGGTAATTGCCTTGCATGCCATTTAATGAAATTGAAGGAGCACAGTACCATCCACAATCAAACTCTTCTAGCTTGTTAAGCCCTAGTTCTGCCCATTTCCAAGTGTTAATAGTCAGACATAAATGGAAAAAAGGTTAAAAGGATTCAGTGAATTTGTAACAAGTGTGCCCTTTGTATATATGAATTTTGAGTCATCTCTACTGGACGTGGTGTGTGGGTTAATCTTGCTATGAATACCAAAATTACCTCCTTGTTAGCAGGACTTTTCTCGCAGTTATTAGTGGAGCCCAGTGGAAAGGGCATTGACTTGGGCGCTAAGAACTTCATTTCTCATCTCACCACTGCTACTGTCCTGCCATTTGTCCTAGCACAAACCTTTTTATTCCTCTGTTTCCCTTCTCATTTTGTGTATCTAGAGGTGACACTCTTTGGGACAGAGAACTCCTTATACACTCAGTGTCAGGTACAAGGAAGCTTGGTCTCAGCTGGTGTCTTAAGGAAACAGCAACAAATGCCAACCAGTTAAATGTAGCAATAGGACAAGGGGCAATGGTTTTAAACTAGAAAAGGGTAGATTTAGATTGGACATTAGGAAGAAGTTCTTCACTCTGAGGGTGGTGAGGAACACTGTAAAAAGTTGCCCAGGGGAGGTGGTGGAGACTCCATCCCTGGAGACACACAAGGTCAGGCTTGATGGTGCTCTGAGCAGCATCCCCTCTAGTTGGGGATGTCCCTGCTCACTGCAGGGAGGTTGGACTAGATGACCTTTAAAGGTCCCTTCCAACCTAGTGCATTCTCTGATTCTGTGAAACGAGAAAAAGTTCCACCCAAAAATAACGAACATACTCAAAACTGAATACATGCTGTAAACCAGCTTTGCCCACTACAGTTTCAGCAGTCTTAGGTGATCTGATGCAGGAACTTCTGCAGCAGCTTCCCCTACACTTTAGACATGGAAATCTTTCTTAAATAAGCGTTGAACAAAAGCCAACATAGCTGATCCCATGCCTTTTCACTTTTACCTTCCTTACAGTCATCCTGCTTTCACCCTGCCACTTTCCATGCACAGCAGATTTTGGCAGTGAAAATGCAAAATGAAAACTCAGAGGGAGAAATTATCATAAGGGAAGACTGAGATGTGATCAGAGGTTGCCTGGAGTGAAGCTATATGAGTTTTACAGCTGGATTGAGGGAGAGAGCAATCAACAATTAAAGAAAAACATGGGAGGAGGAGAAGAGAGGCAGCACTTTATTTATGAAGTGCCATCAATGTTTAAGGCATAAGGTAGGAATTCCTGAACCAAGTCATTCATAGTTGAAGTGTTAAATTGTACTTTTAAATGGAAAAAGGCCACACTGAGGCCAGGAAACCACTTACTGAGATTTTTCAGAATATTTTCCAGTGACACCGGGGTCTGCCTTCCTCCCACCACACCACTGCAAAAGGAGGATGTCTCCATAAATCACATTTCCGTTAGAGGCTGGTGTCACCCACATGGATATCCTCTCCTTCCTCTGTGACTGCTGCTTCACCACCAGAACTGTGTCTTTGCAGTGCTTCACACTCACAGGAAAGAGCTGACAGCAAGAGAAATGTGGCAGGGCATGACACTGCCAACCTAGCAAAGAAGTGAAGACATAAAACCATCTCCCCCTCACAAAAAGGACCACAGTTGGTGGGCAGCAGATAGTGCAATCATAGAATCATCCAATGCCTGACCACTCTTTCAGCAATTTTTCCTTATATCCAACTTAAACCTCCCCTGCTGCAACTTGAGGCCATTTCCTCATCTTCAATCATGTGATGCTAGGGAGAAGAGACCAGCACAAATTTGTCTACAACCTCCTTTCAGGGAACAATGAGGTCTCCCCTCTGCCTTCTCTTCTCCACACTAAACATCCCCAGTTCCCTTAGCTGCTCCTCACCAGCCCTGTTCTCCAGACACTTCCCCAGCTTCATTTCCCTTTTCTCAATATGCTCCAGCACCTCAATGCCTTTCTTGCAGTGTCATTATCAGATGTGAAGCACATAACCTTAGCCTTTCCCCCTCTCCCTCCTCAGTACCTTTGCATGCTTGTTGGTGTTTTGCCTGTGTCAGTGATGAAAAAACAACTTTTGTCACCATCTAAAAGCACTGGAAACAGAGGGAGGAAAAAACAACCCACAAGCCCGTAAGCTGAGAAAGCTGCAGAAAAGCGGTGAACCCTCCCAATGGAGCTCTTGGAAGCCTGTTCTCCTACCACAGAAAGCAGATAAAATCTAGCTGAGGACAATCATCTTTGGCCTAATATGACCTCTACATTTAGAGTAAGATTCAGAAAGAAATATGTGGCCTTGCAAGTGCAGAAAGGTATTAAGACATCCACCCTAAAAAGGGCCATTAAGCTCAAAAGGCAGCTGATTGGAGGTGTTTGTTTTCTCTACCCATATTTTTCATACCAGGAAATGTCAGACTTTTTGTTGCCTTTTCAGAAAAATACCAAGGTTATAATGTCTACCATGCCGCAGTATGAAAGGCAGAGAAAATGAGAACTGCCTTCTGGTTTACAGCTCTTGTCCCACCAGATGTATATGCACCAATAAAGTACTGCAGTGGTCCAGAGAGACTTATTTGCCAAGCCACAGGCACATCACACTCCAGAAAGAAAGGGCCAAAAGAAGAAAAGTCAGTTCTGTTGGAACCCTGCTAAAAATGCCTTCTTAGCTTGGTTTGAAACCACCTACGTTCCTGCCAACCTTGTGATACCATAAAACCTTAGTCTTCCACCCTCCAAAACATGAAATTAAAAATATATGCACTAGGGTTTTTTTATTTGTCCTCTACAAGCCCCAGAGGTTCAAATGCAGTCTTCTCTGTGCCATCACGAGGGCCTAGTGTATTTCTTTTTAAACAAAAGCTGAGATTATCATGTAATTAAGAGGCTCTAGGCACTGAGCCTTGAGAAAAATACCCTTTAGAGGATCACTTCCAGACGATAAAAGATGGTCAACAGCAGCAGAGCAAAGTGTGGTGAGCAGATCCATGTGAAGGCTAAGGTGAGAGTGGCCGGCAGGGTTGGTGACAATCTTGGCTAAGCCATGGCAAGCAGACTCCTTCCCAGGAGCCCAGAGAAGAGAGCAGCAAATACACAAATCTCCAGCCTTGGCTTTTGGCTGCAGCTCCGTTGTGCTTGATCTGCAATTCCTCCGGGAAATCCCACTGAGATTTTTGGCTGGGGCTTTGGAACAACTGTAGACGAAACTTCACCGAACCCTCAGCCTGTTTGGAGTGCACTTTACAAGTTTATGCAATGCTGACTGAACACTTCTGCAGTGCAAACACTTTTTAGCTTATACACATGGCAGTCAAGGTGAGCAGAGGAGCTGCCAGGAGAAGACACTCTGGTGAGCTGGGGTGCAAGGAGGCTCCTCTCAGCACGAGCTTTTGCAGATCTTATTCTTTCTCTCTTCAGCTGTGGTCGTTCCCTGATGGGTAGACGGAATCTGTTGTTTTCTCCCAAGAGAGTTACTAATCTTTTCAGCTACATAAATACACTTCTATTATTGTCTGAGTAAATTGCCTTAGAAAAGTCTTTCTTCAGGGAAAGAAAAAAATAGAAAAAAAAAAAGAAAAAGAAAGAAAGAAGGAAAAGCCAACATTTCTTAAAAGGAAAATGCCAGTATAGTTTTCATAATTATTTCAGTATTTTTTTTCCTACCATTGTTTATGGTAACATCTCATTAGGAACTAGCAAATAAACTGACCTTATCACCCCTGCTTAAGAATCTGTGCTTACCCAATCCCAAATCAAAAGGGAGAATTGTGCATCTCAAGCTCCCTTGCTCCTCTGCTAACCTCACCTAGATTTCTTCCCAGCTCATCGCTTGCCTGCATTCATTTCTCATTACAACATTTCCCTTGGATGGCAAAGAGCTTTGGAAAGGAAAAAAAAAAAAAAAGGTTATACAACCCCACCATCAGCATTGCACTTCAGTGCTTCCATCCAGCCCTTCCCAGAAAGATTCCAGTTCAGCAAGATATTTATCCAAATGCTTACATCTGCAGGCAGCAGTCTACGCTCGCTCAGCCCCCCTCCAGCACTAAGATGAGGGCTTTGTTCTGGGGGGCAGAGAAGAAGGCCAGTCTGGAGCAGATATAAATATCAAGTGGTCTGAATACCCCTCAAAAATGAGGGCAGAAGCCAGAAAATATAATATAAATATAATATAAAATATAATAATATATAAGAACATGTCTCTCTATATGTATTTTATTTATTGTACACCATTTATTTCCTGTAGGAGCTGGTATAGAGGATCCTGCTCTGGCAGAGGGGTTGGACTGGATGATCTTTCAAGGTCCCATCCAACCCCTAACATTGATTCTGTGATTTATATAAAACAATACCTTTTTATCTTTTTAGGCATTTCTAATGATATTACTGGAATTAATAACTCAATACATAAAACTAAACAGCCTTTTGAATAATTTCTTCTGCAAAAGAAAAGTCATCGTGCAACAGGCACTATCTAGGTGTCATTTCCAAACAACTCTGCATGATGATTTCCCCAGCAGGTCTGCAAAGGGGAATGCAAACAAATCCAGGGAAGATTTGTTGAGATGCTTATGGACACATGTCTCATTTGCCTTTGTAAGAAAAGATTTGTTGGAGCAGGTCCAGAGAAGGGCAGTGAAGCTGGTGAAGGTTCTAGAGGGCAGGTCTAGAGAGGAGCAGCTGAGGGAACTGGGATTGTTTAGTCTGGAGAAAAGGAGGCTAAGAGAAGATCTCAAAGGAGGTTGCAGTGAGATAGGAGTTGGTCTTTTCTCCCTAGTACCAGGTGATAGGACAAGAGGAAATGGCCTGAAATTGTGCCAGGGGAAGCTTAGGTTGGAGATTAGGGAAAATTTCTTTCCTGAAAGAGTGGTCAGGCATTGGCAGAGGCTGCCCAGGGAGGTGGTGGAGTCACTGTTGCTGGAGGTGTTCAAAACATTTGTGGACATGGTGCTTCAGGACATAGTTCATTGGCCATGGCGATGTCAGGCCAATGGATGAACTTGAGGACCTTAGAGGCCCTTTCTAACCAGAACAATTCTGTGATTCTATGATCTGGTCAGAAAAGACCCCATGCCCCAGCGGAGTGCCCCACATGCAAATCTGTACTTAATTTGTATTATTAATTTTAGAATCTGGACTTAGACCTGAGGGACATTTAACAAACAGAGGGAACAGATGTGGGTTTGCTCTGTTCTCTACAGGTACATTTATTTGTTATCAGAAGGATAATAACATCCCAACAACATTTCACATGGAAAATTCCTACCTCTAGCTGCAGTTATTAAAATCATAATGGTGGAAGAGTCTGTAATGATTTTTGAGTCTGGTCCTGAAATTATCTGCCCAAACAGCAATTTTCCATACCAGATCCCAGTTACTTCCAAGGGGCCAGCAACTTGCACACCATTCCCAATTTGCCAAACTGCAGCTGGATGTAAACATTTTGTAGAATCATATAATTGTTTCAGTTTTGAAAAGACCTCTAAGATCATGGAGTCCAAGTGTCAAACTAACACCACCATGGCCATTAAACCATGTCCCAAAGTGACATGATTTAATGACATTTTGACCAGTCTGTGAGCCTACTTATGCTGTAGCCCTGAAAATTTTGTCATAGGGATTGGATATCCCATTGTCATTGGGATAGTTTGCCCCATCAAAATCCCAGCTCCTGGCAGAAGCAGTCTGGCAGAATATCAGCTTTCCTCTGTTTATTTTTTGAAGGGTCAAATTTTTCTTGGTTACAGAATCATAGAACCATAGAGTCATAGAAGATAGATCATAGAATCATAGAATCATTTTGGTTGAAAAAGACCTTCAAGATCATCGAGTCCAACCATTATTATGAAGCAAACCTTTGACTGCATAGTCTTAGAGGTCTTTTCCAACTTCAATGATTCAACGATTCTAGAGTCTTAAAAATCATGTAAAATAGGCTCCCGTTTTCCTAGACCAAAAAATCTCCTGATTTTTAAGGCAAACTCATTATTCCAGGGATCTCAGTGTTGATTTCTAGACAGGTAGGACTGTGATACTAATTGAGGTGTTCCTGGCACCATCAGTGGCATATCTGTCCTGGCCACCAGCAGCAGCAGGTCTGGCCTGATGTCAGTGATTTATTCATCACAGATTTCATCAAAAATACATTTCAGCTGCTAGCGTTAGCAAGAGACAAGGGGACGAGAAGCAGGTGTTATGTCTTAACAGAGAGGACTGTGCCTATTTACTTCATAATCTGCAGTTTTTACTTTCTAGTTTTAAGTTTCACATGAAGCCATTGCAAAGCCACTTAGTAAATAACAGAGAGCAGCAGCAGCAGCTTCTGACTAGAGGCTACTGTGCAGAGCTCTGCTTTCCTGTGGCTTAGGAGGACCTGTCAACTTCTGATCTGCAGCCTGAGGAAACCACTATTGCCCCGCTGAACCAATAAAAGGAAAATGTTAAAATATAAAAGCCATGTTTACATTCCCCAGTCAGCGTTTCCTTGCGGTAAAAGGTGCCTGGGAGGGCTGGGGTGCCTGAACCTCGGCAGTCCCATGCACCAGGCTTGCATGCACACCCCAGGTTTCTCTCCAGGCTTTGCTGGGGGAGCCTGACACCTTTTGATTGCAAATCCTGCAGCCTCCAGTGGCTGCTGATCCCATCAGAAATGTGAGGATTGCAGTGGGGGGACACAGTTTCCCACCTGGTGCAAGCCCCAAATAGACATCAGCACACAGACACTTCAGGGCGATCGTGGCCCTCCTGTGCTCCTTCTGTATGGTCTCAGCACTTTCTGGGTGTTTCTGCCCACTCCCAAAAGGAAAAGAAAACTTCTGTCATGATCACGAGGATTTCTTCCACCTGGGCCAATTATGACACCTTTTTAGTCACTGTTTAAGACAGCAAAGTGACTCCAAGGTGCATGGAGCCCACGAGAAGGGGCCCTGGTCTCCTCCATGGGAAGGGCACAGGGGAGCAGGACCAGCAAAAGCAGCAGAAGATTCAGTCTTCCTGACTTTTTTCCAAAGAAAATACTTGCAGAGAAACCTGGAATTTTGCATAAGTAAAGTTGCCTTTTGATATTATCACGTAATTTCCACTTCTGGCAAAGAGATTTTTTTTGCCCAGGCTAATTTGGAGACATTTCCCTTCCCCACGTTGGCACTGCCGTGTAATTTTTGATAGAAGACTTATTCATTCAGGAGAGCTGGGGCAACCCACTGGCCTCTTGCTCCTGCAAACAGGGCTGTTTGTTGAGTCTCATGAAAGGCTGTGCGAGCAGATAAACATGCTACACATGAAGTACATTAGGTGGAGGTGAAATACAGATGATTATATTTAAGGACTTACAATAGTCGTTAAGAGCTTCTAACCACAAACCCTGGCAGGGCTGGTCCTCAGCTTGCAGTGCATGTCTTGGCTACATCTTCAACTGACTTTCTGTTTCTGCCACTTGAAACGGGGCCAATCTTGCCAGTCTGGTGGCAATGAGGATTAAAAAAAAAAAAATGGGGGGGAAGGAGGGGAAATCAAATCTGTTAATAGGATTATAAGATTTGGGGACTATAATGTTGTTGCAGATCATTTATTTTGAAAGCTTGGTTTCATTTTAGTGAAAACAAGCTCAGCCTTGCACACTGGGGGTTTGCAGCCATTATGCCAAACACAATAATTGCTGATTTGAAAGATGTGATTGCTTTTTAATGTGGAAATTTCACAAGGTTACCAAAAGAGGAAAAAAATTAAACTACTTTCTTATAACAAAGTCACTCCTGGACATGGGCAACAATGCCCTGACAATGTCCAGATACTCTGACCACATTACACAGCAGAAAGGTGGATGAGTGTGATTTACACCATTTTGCAATTGGGGTGTTTTTTTTCTTTTTTTTTTTCGGTTGTTGTTTTGTGTTGTTTCTTTTTTTTTTCCCAGGCAGCTGAAAAAGCTGAAGAGTTTTTGAGCAAAAATAAAACCAGTGCTTTGTAAAATGCATTTGGAATTGCACAAACACAGCCCAGGGGTCAAGGAAGTTGAGGGTGGATGAAGAAAAGAGTCTGGAGGGATAAATGAAGGGGATAAGGTGATCTCGTGCTCTGTGCCTGACAGCTCTGGACCCATGGTGGCAGCCCACTCAGTGTATTGAAAAGTGAGCTCCTCCTCAGCACAGCAATCTTTACATTTGTTAGACATCAGAATAAAAAGTGATAATCAGCATCCCTGGCCTTTTCAATAGCAACCTCCCAAAGGGTTTAAGTATGTTCTAGAAAGAATGGCTAAGCCCCATTTTCCTGGGTGTTAGAAGATGTTCTGTCACCATCTCAGAAGAACCATTGTTGTGACAAAAGCCTCATGGCACAAGCTGGACGGGACTGAACAGGGAAACAGGCACCAGCAGGAACGTCCCAGTCAGAGGAATTCACGGGGAGGGACCAAAAGGAATGAATTTTTTCCAGTGTGCCCTTAAAAGGGTGATGAAAGGGGGGGAACAAGGCTGCCCCTTTCTGAGGTTGGGGGGCAGTACGGCTTCACGGGCTCTCCTCTCCTTTGTAGTGAAGATGCTGCTTTTGATCTACAGCACGGGGAGAGCTGTCCCCAAAGGCAGGGGTGAGGGGAAGGGGGGGAGATCTGGAGGGGAGACACAAAGGATGGAGCTGAAGCACTGCCTGGTAGCTGGGGATTGAAATGACACGTGTGCCACGGAACCTTTTTCTTCTCAAAGCAATTTGCTATCATTATATTGCCCGTGCATTTCCAATACATGTCAGCCTGTTCTCTTTTAACTTGGCGGGAGGGGAAGGTGCTTTTATTGCAGGGCTCCTTGCAGAAGCTCACCAGACATTGCTATTATTACATCTGCCGGGCACAGCACAGAATGATGCATGTTCATTAAAGGAATGGGGTTGGAGTAAAAGCGAATTTGTTCAGTCCCTGTTAGAGAACGCTTGAGTGGGCTTAGAGGTATTTCATAGACAGAAATATTCCAAATTTTAAAAGCAGGATGGTTTCTAACCCTGGCGACTTCAGTTCAGCTCCAGGCTGGCACTGCTGAAATCAGTCAGCTTCATTTGCCTGGATCCTGTCAGTGGATCCTGTCAGTGGTGAAAATCCAGGAGGCTGCTAGAACAACATTTATTAAAGATTCCATAATTTGTAAATGACAAGATCCCCACTGACCAGTTCTGCAAGGATTCTTCTGCTGCTTTAACTCACATGCTGCTCTAACTGTTGACAGTGTGTGGTTATAGATCTGCAAGTGTGGGAGGAGAGGAGGGGGCAAGGTCTAAAACAAAAATTCAGATTTCAGTTTTTTGACGAGCTGCTCTTTCCCTCACGTGCCAGGGATGGAGCTGATAATCACACTGACACTCAGCAGCCACGGATAGCAGCAGGCAAAGGTTAATTTAGCCTCTGGTTCTGCATTTCCAGTCATTAGTACAAGGAAAACTACGTAGAGCAGAACAATATAATTTTGGTTCCCTCATCTATTTAACCCTGGTGTTGGTTCAACCCCAGACTGCCTGAGAATGACCAAGCCCTTCCTCCAAACTTCTTTCCCTTCTGTTTTTGCATGAGAGGTTGGTAGCTGGAACGGCCTTTTTGGTGGGAGGACAGCCAAAACCAGCCACCTCTGGCTGTTTAGCTTTGAAGTCAGAATTCCTAACGGTACAGACAGGCTCTGCACATTCCTTGGTTTCTTCTGCAGAATTGTGAAGATGACATCAGTTGCCTACGCCAAAGATGTCAAAGACTGTGGGAGAGAGAGGCAGAAGCCCCATCCACTCAGAGCCATGACCAGCAAGAACCCAAAAACCAGGACTTTGCAATACAAATATTTGAAATCATCCTGCAACATATGGGGAAGAAGCTTCTGAATGAAGAACCAGTAGCAGCATGCCTCCAACTGATGTCTTTCCTTTCCTTTCTCAGGGCATTTGAAAAGGAAGGTGATGCTGCCTTGGCAGGGGCTCATTGTTGATGCCTGCAATGCCTCTCTCCATAACAACTTCATCGAGTGCTTTAGAAGGACTTGTGCAGCAGGGTCAAGAAGTGGGCTTGCAAGATGGACTAAAATTCACCCTGTGGTTCTTCGTGGTCAAACCATGACGAGTTTCTCTCTTGCTCACTGTTTATTTTTTATTTTACACAGAAGCCCAAGTAAGAAAATCAAAAGCACAACTTGAAACAAGCATGCAGGTTTTCTCCTGGTATGCCAGGCTATGGCAGGCCTAATGGCTGCTAGACTAGGAGCAGTCTTTCATTGAGTTTGTCTTACTGAGAGGAAAAACTGCTTTGTGTAATAACTTTATGGTAAATGTTGGCAAAAGATTTTGCACTGCATACTGAAAGAGAGACATTTCTGACCACAGCTCATGAACCACATTTATTTACTCTGGCATTTGTCCATTATTTGTTCATAGGCTTTCTGTCTCTACTAAATGTGTTCCAATTTTGGGAGCTAAATCATTGCCAGTAGTTTCCAGGACATTTCGCTAGGCTAAGCAAAATTGCCCTAAGCAGTTGTCAGAAACCACTGGAGTAGTATTTTATATACAGTGTAACTGAAGAAAATAAAAGATAGCAAGCTCCCTATCTGTCTGGACCTTGGATCCTGTGAAGGGAATAGAAGCAGAGGGCTGAAAGTGGTGCCTGTTATTCCTGACCCACTTTTCATCAGATTTTAAAATAAGGGTAATAATTTATATATATATATATATATATATATATATATATATATATATATATGTGTGTGTGTGTGTATTTATCAGCAGCTCTCATGCTCAAACTTCAGTCTGGAAAATCCTGGTTATTTAACTCTTACTAATAATGAATTATAAAACACAGCAGGAAAGCCACAGCTGTTAAAACTGACACTCAATGGCTATCAGATGGCTCTACAAAAAAATGTATGTTTATAGCTTGGACAGGATAATAATATGGGAATTGCTTTTCTGGACCAACCGCACTCACTGTTCTGTATCTGATAGAGTACCCAGGAACCTGATGTATTACCTGCCCTGACCATGGGCTAAAGAAGATTGCAGAATAATCCCTAAGACAGTGAGTGACTACCTTGATGCATGAGTACCTGTATTTTTCTCTAACATTATTTTTCTTGCCATTAATTGTTGTAATTGCAGGTAGCCTTATTGTCCAAAAGGAAGCTCAGTGCTTCTTTGGACTTCGCTGAATTCCTGATCTGTGTAGAATCCCCTGGCAAGGTGGTCCAGAGCCAGCATGAGCCCTCAGGGAGCAGGAAACTTGCCTCCTGGTGCTGTGGAATTAGCTGTCTTTCATTTTCATCAAGTGTCCACTTTTTGCTGCGTATGAGAGGGTACACCAATTATTTTCCTTGCTTTTATCACGTCCCTTTCTTTTTGTCTCCCTCTCAAAGAGAAACAAACCCCAGCCTTCCAGTTTCTCCACTGGTTTCTGAGCTCATTGCCAAACACCCTTGCTTTGTGCAAACACAACAACCAGTCCCACCTATGCAGTGCTGGGGGAAGTGGCGGCAGTGATTTATGTCACAGCATCCTGCTGCCCCACACCTCATCCATCCCATTAAATCCTGTGCAGGGTTTTATTCCACAGCTTTACATTAAGTGAGCATCCTCAACACACTGTCAGCTAGGCAGCTAGGCTCACCCTCTACTCTGCTCTGGTGAGACCCCACCTGGAGTACTGCATCCAGTTCTGGAGCCCCTCTTACAAGAAGGATCTAGATGTGCTGGAGTGTGTCCAGAGGAGGGCCACCAGGATGATCAGAGGGCTGGAGCACCTCTCCTATGAGGACAGACTGAAAGAGTTAGGGCTGTTCAGTCTGGAGAAAAGAAGGCTCCCAGGAGACCTTATTGTGGCCTTCCAGTATCTTAAGGGAGCCTACAAGAAAGCTGGGGAGGGACTTTTTAGGGTGTCAGGTAGTGATAGGATTAGGGGGAATGGAGCAAAAATAGAAATGGGTAGATTCAGACTGGATTTTAGGAAGAAGTTTTTCACTATGAGGATGGTGAGACACTGGAACAGGTTGCCCAGGGAGGTGGTGGAAGCCTCATCCCTGGAGGTTTTTAAGGCTAGGCTGGATGTGGCTCTGGGCAACCTGATCTAGTGGGAGGTGTCCCTGCCCATGGCAGGGGGGTTGGAACTAGATGATCCTTGAGATTCCTTCCAATCCTAAGAATTCTATGATTCTATGATTCCCCTCTAAACCAGTACTCAGATTTAGGGCTTTTTTTTTAATAAAAGGAGGGGGGTTTCTCCCTTTCAGTATGGATATAAATAAATATTTTTTGAACACTGAATTTCAGCTGCTGTTTGATTACTCATTAGTCTGTTTGTCAACACACAGCTCCTCCAAATGCCCTTTTCACACACAGTGAAAAAAAATAATGCTGTGTCCTCTGTTCAACATTTTTCACCACACTGCCCACTCATATGGTAAACACAGTAGTAGCAGTAATATAATAGTAGCAGTATAGTAAAGTAATGACACTGATCCTAATAAATGCAGCATCTCAATGGTAAAGCTTTTACTGTGACAAAAGCTAGCCAGGTAATCCTCACATGAGTAATTGTTTATTCACCAGGTATAAAGAATATTTTGCTTCCTATCTTCTAGACAGTTCTGATTGATGGAAATATTCAGCTTAACTTGCACAATGATTTCTTTTTCTTTTTACTTTAGCTTTCTGTGTTTTGTTAGAGGTTTTATTTGAGGTCTAGAAGGATGGATGTCTCTTTTGCCTCTGTCCCTCTCTCTGTATGCATGGGAGAAGATTTAGAGGAAGGTACAATTTGGCAAAATCTGGGCCAAACCTAATCTGTTCACTAACTGTTCAGTAACTAATCTGTTACTATTTCATTTCCATTTGCCTTTTTTTTAATAGGTCCAGATAAGATTCCCCCTTGATTCCCCATAAATCACAAATTACCCATGTGCTTTTAAATATTGATAGTTAAATCACTACCTTAATGCTTTAAATATGATATCTTAGGGCCACTCACTACAAGAAGGACATTGAAGTGCTGGAGCAGGTCCAGAGAAAGGCAGTGAAGCTGGTGAAGGGTCTGGAGAAGAGGGCTGGTGAGGAGCAGCTGAGGGAATTGGGGTTGCTTAGTCTGGAGAAGGGAAGGCTGAGGGGAGACCTCATTGGTCTCTGTAACTCCCTGAAAGGAGATTGCAGTGAGATGGGTCTCAGTCTCTTCTCCCTAGTATCAGGTGATAGAACAACAGGAAATGGCCTGAAATTGTGCCAGGGGAAGTTCAGGTTGGATATTAGGAAAAATGTCTTTACTGACAGACTTGGAATAGGCTGCCCAGAGAGGTGGTGGAGTCACGATCCCTAATGGACCCTAACGGTCTTTTCCAACCAAGACAGTTCTATGATTCTATCTTCTACAATTTTCTCTATTCCTGCCATTAATAAGGAAATTCAAATGCTATCCTATCACTTTGGCAGGGGTAGATTAGATGTATGCTGTGTGGTAATTAATTTGCTTTTAATTTACCAGTTTGCTTCAGCGACACTTTGGTTTCCCATTCTGAACCACTGCTACTCCTAGAAAAGAGGAGGTGGAGAACGGATAACTCTCCAAAACATGAAGTTAAAAAAAAAGTTTCTTAGCTCACCTTTTAATTCATAGAATCACAGAATTTGTTTTGGTTGGAAAAGACCTCTAAGATCATCAAGTCCAACCATCAAACCAACACCACTATGGCCCTTAAGCCATTAAACCAAATAACTTTCAAAAACATTAGTTAATAAAAACTTCTCTTAGCTCCCCTTTTAATCCATAGAATCATGCAATCGTGCAACTTCATTCATACAATCAAGTAATCATACCACCATAGAACTGTTTTGATTGGAAAAGACCTCTAAGATCATCCAGTCCAACCATCAACCCAACACTGCCATGGCCATTAAACCATTAAACCAATTCTTGTGAGCCCAAGTGATGCTGCAATTCCCTTGAAGCCTTCAAATTTGTGATCCATTCAAATAAAGCAGCCTTATTCTGAGACATTCAGCTACTTGGACCTGTGAAAAGTTATTTTGGCCTCCTAACTTTCCTCTTGCTAAAAGGTAGGATCGTTATTACTCAGTAGTGTGTTAGAGTATATTTTCTAACCACTCTCCCCAAAAAAACAAATAATCATAGAATCACCAAATGACAGAATCACAGAATGACAACATCATAGAATCAAAGAATCACAGAACCATAGAATCACAGAGTTGTGCAATGGTTTGGGATGGAAGGGACCTTAAAGATTATCTAGTTCTAAACTCCCCCACCATGGGCAGGGACACCTTCCACTAGACTAAGTTGCTCAAGGCTCCAACCAACCTGCCCTAGAACACCTCCAGGGAGGGTGCATCCACAACCTCCCTGTGTCAACCTGTTCCAGTGTGTCATCAGCCTCACTGTCAAGAATTACTTCCTAATTTCTTTCTAAGAAAGACTGCAGTGGGAAAGCAACAGCATCTGGCAAAATCAAACAATGTGAATTAATACATTCTTTGTGGCTTAGAGGAAGCAGTAGAGTCAAGGAAGGCCTTTGGATGTTATGTTTTACAATACCTCTGGAGGCCCAAGCTCCACTGTAGGCTGTTTTCTTCCTGCCTTTGGACAAGCTGGAATTAACTGGTAATAACAGACAATTAAAAGCGCATGTGTGTGTCTGGGAGGGTGTGTGCCTCTCTCCTCTAATTCCACTCCTTCTGTGCATTTTAGCTTTCAAACTCAAACAGCAGCGAAGAGGAGACAGACAGGTATACATAGCAGCCACATCAAAATCTTGGTGGGGCAGGGAGAACATTTGACACCTCCTTGTTTCAATGCCCCCCTGTCTGGTTTTAATTTCACTAAATCGCTCCCGTCTGGGGATTGTATATTTTCAGTGGCCTCTCCTAGCAGTGCAGAGGTAGAGCATTAGTGTGCCAAACCCCAGCTATGCTCAAACTTTACAGGAGGCAAGAGGGAAGGCAGCTCTTGGGACCAGCCATTCACTGAATTCTAGTCTGAAAGTGATGCCAAGAAATCTCATTTGCCCTTTTCTCTCTGTTGGCTTCTTACAAGGAAAGAGGTGACAACCTCAGGTGATGCCTCAGTGGCATCCTGGCTTGTATCAGGAATAATGTGGCCAGCAAGATGAGGGGAGTGATGGTTTCACTGGTGAGGCCACACCTCAAGTAGTGGGTTCACTAAAAGAAAGACACTGAGACATGCTGGAGCATGTCCAAAGAAGAGCAACCAAGCTGGTGATGGCCCTTGAACACAGGTCTTATGAGAAGCATTTGAGGGAATTAGAGATTTTCAGTCTTCAGAAGAGGAGGCTGAAGGGAAACCTCACTGCCCTCTACAACTACCTCAAAGGATTTTGGAGTGAGGTGAGGCAGTCTCTTCTCATATGCAGCCAGTGACAAGTGGAAACTCCCTCAGTTTGTGGCAAGGGAAGTTCAGGTTGGATATTAGGAAAAATTTCTTCACAGAAAGGGTTATCAAGCATGGGAACAGGCTCCCCAGGGAAGTGGTGGAGTCACCATCCCTGCACGTATTTAAAAAATGTGTAGATGTGGTGCTTAGGGACATGGTTTAATGGTAGTAGCTTAGCAGTAGCAGTGGGATTGGGAGCTCTAGGTGAGCAGTTGGACTTGATGCTCTCAAAGGTCTCTTCCAAACTCCACGGTTCTATGAACTTGAGTAACAAATTAGCCAAAGGACTTTGAAAGGATCATCAAGGTTCTGTTTAGCTTCTTCATCAGTGAGCTGGATGAAGGCATACAGTGGACTCTCAGCAAGTTTGCTGATGACACAAAACTGGGAGTGAAAGACACACCATCAGGCTGTGCTTCCATCCATGTGACCTGGGCAGGTTGGAGAGCTGGGCAGAGAGTAACCTTAGGAAGTTCAACAACAGCCACTCCTCACCAGACCTATTCTCTAGGTCCTTTATCAGCTTTGTTGCCCTTCTCAGGACACACTCCAGCAACTCAATAGCCCTGAAGTTGCACTGAAGGACTCAGACAATAGGTTAGTGAGAGGATGTAAAGATAAGATAGCTGAGCCTCTTCCACCAGACCTTCCTGACATGAAAGCAGCCTTTTTTGAGATCTGAAGGGCTTTTTTCTCCTGCCTGCCCTCACTGAGCTTTCTGTGAATTGAGCATTGCAGCGGCTTTGACTGTAACCATTATAATCATTTTCCAGTGCTAATGTTGTGGTTTTAATGAAAGGAAACAGCAAATGGGGTATGGACTCATATACACAAATCTGCACTTCATTTGCACAAAATAGCTTCTGGATGGCTTTCCTCCATGTTTTTGGTCAACACCACTCTCTTTGAGAAATGATCAGTGTCTACAACTGTTTGCTCTTCCACAGATAAAGCAGATGCTATTCATTACTGCCTTTGCCATGCATATATTGCTACTTTCCCCAGAGCAGCCACAGTGGGTCATGTGTTTATTTTTCTTTAAATCCTTTTGTTCTTAAATCACTCCACTTTTGCTTTCAGGATATGATGAATGATTAATGCTGTAGTAGCAGCATTATTGAATTAGAGAAGTCACTGGCAGCTTCCAAAAATCATTGAGACAACCAACAAATAAATACAAACCACTTCTCTAGAGTCAGATAGAATCATGGAATTGTTTTGGTTGGAAGAGATCTTTAAGATCAAGTCCATCAACCCAACACCATCAAGCCCACTAAACCGTGTGCCTAAGTGCCATGTCTACACAATTTCTGAACATCTCCAGGGATGGTGACTCCATCACCCCCCTGGGCAGTCTGTTCCACTGCCTGACCACTTTTTCAATAAATATTTTTTCCCTGATATGGAGCAGTGTGACAGTGGTGAGATAAGGAGAGGCGATGGAGAAGTGAGAGCTTTGAAAGCTGCAGGACAGACTTGCAGCTGCTGACCCGTTAGATCAATCAAAGTGGATCTGATTGAAATGCAGATGTTTTGAACAATCTGACACTGAGTTGATACAACTGCTATGAAAACCATGTTAAGGCAAACTCTAGAACTTAGTGTGGCCATTTGGAGGGAATTCTTTTCTCAAAGAAGTAAAATGATCACAAAGAATCACATAACAAAAAGAATTATTTGTGGTTTTACAGTTTGGGTTTATTTAAAGAAGAGATTTGGAGTCAGATGCTGAAAGGTAGGTGTCTGGCACCTCCCAGGGATTACAGCCAACAGGACGAGCAACAACTCACCAGGAAAGGAAGGAGGTTACAGATTTCTGGAGTAACCCTTTGCAGTCACTACCGGAACATCTGCCTGGTTTGCAGGTAGAGCTGAGTAGTGTTTGTAGTGATGCTGGAGAACGCAATATGGTAACATTCCAGTTAAATGGGAGTTTGCATGAAACAATCCATTTGCCTACATTCATGCCAAAGAGATTCTCTGTAGCTTCCTAACAAAGGCCACTGTGCTTCTAGATGGCTGTCTCCCATGTCTCATCACAGCACCTTGGTGGCCAGCAGAGCTAAGGGACCACTGAGCCTTTATAACTCCTTTATGAAGACGTAAAGGACTGAAAAGGCTGTGGGATGGTGAGGATTAAACCCTAGCACCTCCAGCTCTCTGAGCCTGCATCTGAAAGGAGAGGCCTCACCCAGGGCTGCCCTGACCACACTGCAGAACTGATTAATTCTTCTCCCTGTGGCTCTGCTTGGGATGTCTATCAATACCAAGAGACTCCTCTGAGTTTCTTCAGTTATTTCCCCCTGAAGATAAGGGGCCCCCTTCTTGAATGCTACAGTGCTGTAAAATATGTATTCTCTTTTTTTTTTTTAATTACATGTTCATTACTAGAACTGGGTAGGAAAAATTATTTTCCTGAAGAGTGAAAGATCTCATCATTTGAAAACCATCCCTGCTGCTGCTCTCCTTCAGGACGCAGCCAAGGCATTCTGAATAGGACCTGCTCAGAGTAGTCAACAGACAGGGATTAAGACTCTTGCTGGAAATCATGAAGAACTGGGTAAAAACTCTTTATATATGTGAGTAAGAATAAAATCTGCTGTAGTTCAGAATGAGTTTAGCATGCTGGAGGAGGGTGGGGTGCTTTAGCTCATTTCCCTGGCTAAAGCTGTTTCACTTTGTACAAGTAATGACATGCCAATCTGTGAAAAAACCTGGACTTCCATCTACTCCTCCCAGCACAGTGATGTAATTCCTGGACTACCAGCTCAGGCTCTTTACTCTCTTACCTAATGATTATTTTAGCATCCCCAACAGGGGAAATTATTTTGAAGCAATCAGCAGCCCAGAAGCCACCTGGGCTATGGGCTGCTTAATTTCATGTCTCTGGGTCATCTTAAAGAGATTATGGACCTACATGTGGTCTACTGGTTGGGATCTGAATACCCCACCCAGGGACTTTGTGTTGCCCTGGGGCAGCAAATGAAGGTCTCCTATTTTGACCAAAAACTCATTGAACCACTGGACATCTTCCTGTGGAAAGATCTGACAAATCAGTGTGCTCTGATTTGAGGACATACAATCATAGAATCTCTGAAACCTCCCAGCCATCTGTGTTCTCTGTCACCTTTACCTGTAGATCTTTAGTAGGTTCCTCCACCTGTGAGTCTTCATTTTTCTAAGAAGCTTCTGTTGATTCAAGGAAAAACATTGGAAACTACTTCATCAGCCTTTCCCAGGCACAGGCTCTGCCTTTTTTTCACCATGCTTTCAGTCCACTTGTAGTTTTGCTCACCCAGGTGCAGCCCCAAAGAAAAGTTCTCTCTCTTCATCCCCCACAAATAAACAAATTGCTGAAATCCTTGGCAGACATTACACACAGGTTATGTCTCACCAGCTGAGCAAGGGTACCTGAGCTATTGCAAGGAGCACCTAGGAGCATCCTAGCTGTGGGCAGAGGGTGAGGATTATCATGAGCAGAGGTGAAGAATGGTCCTTGAAAACCACAAGACTCATAAAATAATCAGTCAAAATTTTGCCCCACAACAGACCCCTCCACCTTTCCTTTATTTCATACAATCATAGAATGCATTGCATTGGAAGGGACCTCTGAAGGTCATCTAGTCCAACCTAACTGCAGTCAGCAGGGACATCCCCAACTAGATCAGCTTGCTCAGAGCCCCATCAAGCCTGACCTTGAATGTCTCCAGGGATGGGACCTCCACCACCTCCCTGCACAACCTGTTCCTGTGTTCCACCACCCTCAGAGTGAAGAACTTCATCCTAATGTCCAATCTAAATCTACCCTCCTCTAGTTTAAAACCATTGCCCCTTGCCCTGTTGCTACCTGCCCTTGTAAACAGTGCCTCCCCAGATTTCTTGTAGAAGGCCACCATCAGGTCCTCCCCTTACGTTACAAATCTTGCACTTGGGAGTCTCTGCTCTTCTCATGCTTGTGTCAAAAAGAGGGAGGGTAAGGGCTGCTGGTGCTGGCAAATTTCAACCATATTTTCCCCTACCCCATTCAGACTCATTGCTGTTTTGATGCTCCAGCTAAAGGAAATCTCCACAGATATTTTAGTTTTTTGTCCTCAGAATGAAGCTTCCCACTGCTCACCTTGGGAGATGCAGAACATGCCAGCTGGGCAAGAGCTCTTTATGGATATTTCTAGTACTCAGGGGGGGAGAAGAGGCAGGGGGGAAAAAAAACAGCAACAAACTACAGCAAGTTTACAGTAATTGCTTTAATGAGGCAAAGCTCTTCAGAATGCAAACACACTCAACAATACACAAAGAAACAATCAAAAAAAAGTGTTTTTTACAGGCTGGCTTATAAGGAGGCAATAAAAACAATTGTATGGCACACTCAGTTGCATAAACAGGCTCACCATGGAAGGTGTTTGTGTGAGAGTAGGACTAGGAAGACTTAATTGCTTCCATTATTCTTATTTTCAATACAAAATGCTGCAATCAAAACTTAATCTGCTGCTTGATTTTTAAATAAATAAATATTTTTTATAAAAAGTTATATTCCAGTTCCATTGTGGTAAACACAATGAAGCACAGTCGCTCTGCTAAATGGTGTTTCATTCTTCACTGCTTCTAAGGAGGTATAACAGTGGTTAATATCCACATCCCTGGCACCTTCTAAACCTGGCAGGATCATTATTTCTCTTCCCATGGAAGGCTGAAGACCAAAGTGTTCAAAAAGTCATCCTTGATGATGTAGCCAGAAGTCATGGAAGCCTTTGGTGAGATCTTTCTATGGCTGTCAATCCTTTTTGAAGGAAGCCCCAAAAGCAGTGCAGAATTCATTCACACATCTCTTCTGACAAACTGCAAAGGAAGAATGTAGAATCACAGCATCACAGAATCAAAGAATCAAAGTATCACAGAATCACAGCATCACAGAATCACAGAATCAAAGTATCACAGAATCAAATAATCACAGAATCACAGAATCACAGAATCACAGAATTACAGATTCACAGAATCATAGAATCATAGCATTGTTTTGGCTGAAAAAGACCTCTAAGATCATCGAGTCAGATTTTAATTTGGGGACCCCAATAAATTGCAAAGTACAAAACTGAAGAAGTGCCACCCAATTCCCATACCTCTAAGAAGGGTAAATTACTCAGACAAAAGGATTCTATGCTTTTCAATACAATCTGGTGCATCTGGAATGTTGTGTTCTGCATCTAGTGATTATTTTTAAACATAGAATCATGGAATGGCCTAGGATGGAAGGGACCTTAGAGATCATCTATTCCAACCTCCCCACCATGGGCAGGGAGACCTCTCAACTAAACTCAGCTGCTCAAAGCCTCCATGAAAGGCAAGAGATCATATTGAAAAGGAACTTGTGTATCTATGCGCATACATATAGAAGGAAAAATTTTCCATATTTACATACTTATAAGGAGGAACTGATGTGCAAATTACATCCAGGAATATATTAAGAATATATCTATAAAAAATAATAGAAAATATATCTATTAAAAAATAGGAAAAATAAATAAATAACTAAAGGTTTTTTTTCCTTTATTTTTGAATGTATGCACATCTGCTGGCTAAAACAGCTTTGATGATTTAAAGCAAACACCTTGATATACTGAACAGCTGCTTCTTTAAAGCCAAGCAAATTATGGATTCTAACCTTCCAGTGTATGTGTCTCCTTAATTTAGTCATGAAAAGAACCAACTGCCAAAGAAAGATCATATGTACCATGGTTCCATTGATCTAATTTCTCCTAGCAATCAACTTAATGATGGTACTTAAAACCAAAATTTTGCTTGGGAAGTAAACGAGGATCTAGGTTTGGATTACTTATTCTGTAGGAAGATCTAGCACATTGATCTGAAATGTTCAGAAGGAATCCAGACCAAGCTTTCCTCTTAGTGTCAAATTCCTCAAAGATCAGAAAGCAAGTCTGCAATCAGAAGTCCAAACACACCAAGACAACCCTGTAATACTCTACAGAAGTGGCATTGAAAAGGCAAGTCATTCAATCTGATGGGGTAGATGGGTGTCTGGAAGCATGCTGAATGTCATCTGCTAACAGCCACCGAGATTGGGGAGATTAGCAGGGGCAGAAAGAATTGATTAAAAGTTACTCATGAGCTAACACCTGCTTACAGGGATGTGTGAAATACAGTGAGGAACTAGTAGTGAGACCCCCTTCGATAAAGAGATGTGCTACTAACCAGCCCACAATACTGATCAGAGGTACTTGATGAGATGCCACCACACAATGACCAGACTGATGCTAAATGCATTGGCTCTAAGACCCTATATCAGAGCTTTGCTAATGTATGTTTGTTGTCACAGAAGAGTTGCCAAGTTTTCCTCCTTAGTCCCTTGCCAGAGTTCTCTCATTAGAGAACTCAAGGCCACAGTGAAGGCAGTCCTAGATAAGCCATACACTGCTCCTTGAACTCTTTGATTTCTCCTTCTCTAAGAGGAAGCTCTCTGCATGCGGAGCTGGGTGGAGTTCATCCACTTACCTGCCTCCATCTGCAGGATATCCACCAAAGTCAACTAACAACAGTCCATTACTACCTTGGAGAGGCCTCCATCTCTACAGAACACCTTCCCACCAACGCTCACCGGCTGCAGCAGCTCCCTCTGCTACTGCAGCATGCCTACATAGCACTGAGAAACTTGCAAGCGACTGCCATGTGCAAGCATTCTGATCAAGGGTCTGACCACAAGCCTCCAATGATGCTACCCTTTTGTTAAGGGCCTCAAAAAGGCAAGAATGGGCTTGAGCTGCATTGCTGGTTATGTGTGTTAGATCATAGGTGGAAGATAGGCTATGTTAGATCATAGATGGAATAGATTGCCCAGGGAGGTAGCTGGGGCTCCATCCCTGGAAATATTCAAGGTGAGGCTCGACAGGGTCCTGGGCAACCTGATCTAGTTGTGGATGCCCCTGCTTACTGAAGAGGGGGTAGACTATATGATTTTTAGAGATCCCTACCAATCCAGTTTATTTTGTGATTCCATGATTCTTTGAAGATGTTAAAGGGGCACAGTACCTCTGACCAATCCTCATTTCCAACAGCTCTTCCTCTTTACCTCTGTTTTTATCCCAGTTGTGTGGATAAAGCCGCTTACCAAAAAAAAAAAGGTTGCTGCTTTAGCAGAAAGGTTGCCCAAGAGCAGTTTACAGCACACACTATCTGAAAGCTATTCTGTGAAACATCAGAATAATTGCTTTTCCTGGACTGAGACACTTATTAGCAGCAGCTAAAATTAACAGATTGGAAGACTGCCTGAAGATGATGGATGCATTTTCTTAGATTGTAGATTTCTGGTTATTTTCCATGGCAGCTGTACACTTAAAAATAAAAATCAAGTTAAGCAGTAGTAGAATAGAATTCACAAATACTACACAGCTACTGACTTGATCATTGATCAGCCTAAAATAAAGTGTTACATATGATGATCCAGATTTTGTCCTGGGGCATATACAGAAGTTTCTTGTTGAGTACAAAGGGGAATCAGAGAATCACAGATATTAGAGGTTAGAAGGAACCTCCAGAGATCGAGTCCAACTCCCCTGCCAAAAGCAGGATCACTTAGGGTAGTCTGCACAGGAATGCATCCAGGTGGATTTTTGAAAGTCTCCAGAGAAGCAGACTGCACAACCTCTCTGGGCAGCCTGTTCCAGTGTTCCATCACCCTTACTGTAAAGAAGTTTCTCCTCATGGAAATTGAATGTCTGTGAATGCTGAATTTAGCCAGCTGCTGGGGATTTTTAGTGCTGTCTGAGGAAGGTGGAGACATTTGTGGTTTATCAGTGATCTGGAAGGAAATGATCAAGAGTCATTCACCTGATTTGTAGTCAAGATACCAATTTATTGCAACAACAGCTCTACTTATTTTCAAAGCTGAAGAGCATCAATGCCCTCCAGAGTGCAGGAGTCATTTGATCTGCCTGATGTCCACTTTTGAGTTTGCTTAAGTCAGAAAAGGATTTTATTCTACAGAAGTCTGACTTTTGTCCAAAACTGAAATTCCATCTAGAATAAAACACCATTTTTTCCTAGACTCTTTCCTAATTGACCTTGCTATTATTGATGAGCTCATGTGTGTGTCTTCTTCAGATGAGTAACTAAGAGGAGCTGCCAGAGGTACTCATGTTAAACAAACAAACAAAAACCCCACCATAGTAACAACAACAATAATCTCCTCCTCTCCTTGCCTAGTTAATCAAACCTGATGCAAATGAAGAAGTCTCCCTGGTATCAGGAAATGGCCTGAAATTGTGCCAGGTTTAGGTTGGAGATTAGAAGAAATTTCTTTACAGAATGAACAGGCTGCCCAGAGAGGTGGTGGAGTCACCACCCCTGGAGGTGTTCAGGAAATGTGTGGACATGGCACTTTGGGACATGGTTTAGTGGGCATGGTGGTCTTAAGTTGACAGTTGGATTTGATGATCTTTAGATGTCTTTTCCAACTGAAACCGTTCTATAATTCTATAATGATTTAACAGGTAGACTCAATGATTTGATGATGGGACTCAGTGATCTCAAAGGTCTTTTCCAACCAAAATTATTTGATGATTCTATTATTCCTCACCTTCTCTGCAGAATCTAGAGGTCAGAAAGCCTTCAGCAAGGTCAGGAAGATACGCAGACTTTCACCTTGTGAACATCTAACTCCTCTCAGCTCCTTTTACTTAATACTATTATCCTAATTACATACTAGTTACATTCCTCTTAGGCATATTTATGTTAGCCATGCTGACAGTGTTAATATATATTAGCTACAGGACCAAGTTTTGCAGCACTGTTCAGTCTTGTATTTCATGCCTTTCAGACTCTCCAGTAGATGCACTGCAGACAACTTATTTGAGTGCCAGCTATAGAATACTGCTATCAGCAGGTTTTCTCAGGGTCTATTTAGTTCTGTTTATCCACAGGATTTGGTAATAAACACATGTATTTTGGGGCTCTAGGTAGATTAAACACACTGAATAGTCAAAGCTTGCAGAAGCTAATTTCCCTGTCACTGCATTGTAGTTAAATCGGCCACGCACGTCTCCTTCAATTATGTAACTTGAAGACTACCAACAACATAGGTTCCTGATTTCAATAGTGTATCTGCTGGGTTTAGCACTCACAATGGATCAGCTGGTAAGCTTGAGAGACTAAACCCATCATGCTTTGACATTCAGAGCCACGATTCCAGCTGTAGTGTTGCCTTTGTGCATGTCATTAATAGCTTTGCTTTTTTATACTTTCTGGATGTACACTATAACATTTTGTTCAAGACTGGAAGATAACTCACAATTAATATATGCGATTCAGCCTTTACACCATTAGATCCTCCACTGATACCAGCTTAGACAAGTAGGTATTCAGCCAGAAAAAAAAATGTGCACAGTAATCAAATAAACTATTTGCCGCTAAATCCTGATGCAGGGAAATGTGCCAGGTAGTCTTTTTAGTAGGACTGAAGCCCTTCAGAAGGGCAACCAAGCTGGTGAAGGGTCTAGAGAGCAAATCTTACAAGGAATGTCTTAAAAGGAATGGCTTAGATAAGTGGGGTTGTTTAGTCTAGAGAAGAGGAGGCTGAGAGGAGACCTCATTGCTCACTACAGCTCACTGAAAGGAGATTGCAGTGAGGTAGGGGCTGGTCTCTTCTCTCTAGTATCAGGTGACAGAAGGAGAGGAAATGGCCTAAAATTATTCCAGGGGAGGTTTAGATTTGGTATTACAAAAAATTTCTTCACTGAAAGAGTGAACAGGCTTCCCAGGGAGGTGGTGGAGTCATCATCCCTGGAGGTGTTCAAGAAATGTGTAGACATGGCACATGGGACATGGTCTAATGGCCATGGTGGTGTTGGGTCAGTGGTTGGACTGGATGATCTTGGAGGTCTCTTTCAACCAAAACAATTCTATGATTCTATGACTTCCTTAATAATATTTTACCACTTCACAACAAGAGTGGTAAAATACTGGAATACATTGCCCAGAGATGTGATTGAGGCCCCATCCCTGGAGACGTTCAAGGTCAGACTTAACGGGACACTAGGCAGTCTTATCTATCAAGAGATGTCCCTGCTCACTGCAGGGAGGCTGGACAAGATAACCTTTGACAGTCCCTTCCAACCTGATGCACTCTGTGATTCTCTGATTGATTTATTCTGTGTGGACGTCATTCAGCTACTGCAGGAGTACAGAAATAACAAGAAGAAATGAAGGGCTGAATTAATATGCACCCAAACTGACATACAATTAGGATTTTAGCATTGTGTAATAGCAATAAGACACATACCAAATGGATTAAAACCTGGCTGACAGGTCTCCAAATAAAGGTAGGCAGCAGCTGGGATTTGTGATTGAATGAATGTTCCCTTGAGTTTTGAACAAGGTCTAATATTCTTTATCAGTTTCACCAATGGTCATGGAAACACATCTCACAATATGAGGTGTGAATGGTAGGAGGCGGACAGGGTGGTATACAGTGATGAAGTCTGGGAAGTCAAACAGAGATCAGGAATGGTACAGGAAAGAACTACAAAGTTATTCAAAGGAGAATTCCTTCAGGTAAAAATAAAAACCAGCCAAATTTAAAAAAAAAAATCACCAAAGCAAATGACAACCACAACTAACAGTTGAAGAGCTCCAGCTGTTGAGTTTATCAGAGAGAAGATGGGAAGCTGTACACTAGTAATTCACAGCAAGGAAATACCAAGTAAGAAACAACTCTTCTATAGAAACATTGGTTGGAAGGGACCTCTAAGATCATCAAGTCCAGCCATCTAGCAGGAGAACCACGAGCTGGAAACTTAGGCAAATTGAAAGTGTGATGTCTTTTCAATAAGAAAGATGCTTATGTGCTGGGGAAAAAAGAAAAAAAAAGGAAAAACAAAGTTCCAGGGATATCCCAGATACATTTTATAACCTCTTATGGCCAAGAGGAATATGAGATTTAACCAAAGCCAGAGGTTCTTGTTTAGCATAAGAATAATTGGAGATAATGTCAAGACACAAGCAGACAAATGGCTCATATTCTATGAATATGAAGAGATGCAAATTTACCAGAGCCAACTCATCTGCCTGTGGTACGTGTCATTAAGACAATTGCTTGTTAAAAACTGTCTTCTGCAGAGGTGGATTATCATTGTTTAATCTTACCTTAAGGGATATTATGAAAGAAAAGGTTTACCAAGCGTTTATAATGTATAGTAAAGTCTACAATACAACTCATCTGGCAGCACCACAGGTTGCTGGAGACAACAGTCCTTATTTGCTAGATACAATCCTGAGGTAAAACACGGTGAAAAGCTAGAACTCAGTTCTCCAAGGAGACCTTGTTGCAGCCTTTCAGCATCTGATGGGGGCCTACAAGAAGGCTGGGAAGGGACTTTTTACAAGGACTTGTAGTGATAGGATGAAAGGGAATGGATTTAAGCTGAAAGAGGGGAGATTTAGACTGCATATTTACAGGGAGGGTGGTGGGATACTGGAGTAGGCTACCCAGGGCAACCTGGACTAGTGGAGGGTATCCCTGCCCACAACAGGGAGGTTGGAACTAGATAATCTTTAAGGTTCCTTCCAACCCAAACCATTCCATGATTCTATGATCTTACTTCAGCAAATATTAACAGACTAATCATGAAAATACAGCCACTACATTACACTTTGAACTACATGTGTTATTTTTTAAGTAACTAGAGCCACAATGTATCTTCAGTTACTCCCTGTTTCTATCAAATAACAATAATTAATAACCATTAGCATACTTCTCCCATCTTCTTCTTCCATTTTGCAGCACGTTGTATCTTCTGGAAACTTACTGAGCCAGTTACGTTAGCAAAAAGCAGAGAGTAAATCTATTCAAACAATGTGACTAAAAGCAGAATCTGTCTGTTTGCTTTTGCATGGTTAGAACAAAAGGTTCCATTGCTGCTTTTACAGCTAAATAGCATTTTATAATGAGCTCTGAAATTTTTGGGAAAGTCAGATTACAATGTTGGTTTAACATCAGACACTCTATTGTTTAGATGTAGGACCACTGCAATGTCCGGTCTCTGCAAACTTGAGTTTTTTCTTTTGATATTAAAAAGCCCTCCTGAAGTAATCCACAAACAGCTAAGGGGCCTCAGGAAGAAAAAAAAAAACCACACCACCACCACTGTTAAAGATTGTTCAGTCAGGGTTATGTGGCTGACAATTACATATGATAACAATTAAAATTATCTGATTCCATCTTAATCCATCAGATCTCAAAGCAAATAATGTGGCACTTCATAGGGTTTGATGGATGCTGTCAGCAGCCTTTTGAAGGTTACAGATACCTTCAGAAATCAGTGGAGACTACTGACTTCATCCTAAATTGAAATTATGTGTATCTATCTAAATATCTTGGTCCTAACTGCTCAGTAACCTAAAATTCTTGATTTGCTAGATGATGAGATGCATGCATACATGGTGTCCAGCTGCTTACTTCCAGTTGTAAAATAACTGAGCTAAACAGATCACAGAATCACAGAATGTTAAGGGCTAGAAGGGACTTCAAAAGATCATCCAGTCCAACACCCCTGCCAGAGCAGGATCACCTATACCACATCACACAGGAACACATCCAGGTGGGTCTTGAATATCTCCAGAGAGGGAGACTCCACAACCCCTATGGGCAGCCTGTTCCAATGTTCCATCACCCTCACAGGGAAAAATTTTTTCCTCATGTTTACTTCCACCCATTGCCCCTTGTCCTGTCATTGGGCATCACTGAGAAGAGCCTGGCCCCATCCTCTTGGCACTCATACTTTACATATTTATAAACATTAATGAGGTCACCTCTTAGTCTCCTCCAAGCTGAAGAGCCCTCAGCTCCCTCAGTCCCTCCTCGTAAGGAAGATGTTTCACTTAATGATTTGTGTGGCTCTGCACTGGACTCTTTCAAGCAGTTCCCTGAGGCCCTTCTTGAACTCAGGGGCCCAGAACTGGACACAATATTCCAGATGTGGCCTCACCAGGGCAGAGTAGAAGGGGAGAAGCCTAGCAACCAAACCCCTTCTAATACACCCCAGAATGGCATTGGCCTTCTTGGCCACAAGAGCACATTGATCAGTGGTTTTGATGAAAACTCTAGATGTTTTCTGAGAGGTTGTCCAGTTACCTTCCAGTACATCTCTGGAAAGATATGGCTGATTACAACCATTCCAAACAACTGCTGAAGCCCAAGGGTTGGTTGGCATAGGGAGAGAGCATAAGGAGTTGCCAAGGAGGTGTCAAGGAGCTGCCACTGAGCAGCATGAGCCTACTCTACTGCCAACTTTGTGTTAAAAAAAAAAGGGATGAGTTAATGATTGCTACACCAACAAATCATCCTGCTATTGGAGGAGCCCCAGAGGACATTCTGTCTCCAGTGGTGATATAACCAGTAAGCAAACACATTGTCACATTGCCTAGAATAGGCATACAAAAAGCAGAGAGATCTGGACCAGGAATTCGGAGTATTTTCATGGTGCCAGTCTCCACACATGTTCTTGACTTAGCCTTCTGCTCCTTATTTTTCCCTAGACCAGCATGAGGGCACAGCCAAAAAAATTATTCTTCAGATCTGTGATGCAAGTTTTATTGTTTCCTTCTGTACACTGTTAAGTAGGAAGAGAAACATCATGTCTTAAAAACGGATTGAGGAATAATACCATACATTTGTTAGAAGGAAAGTTTTTGCTACTATTGTTGTTTTAAAAAAACAACTTTTTCTTCTTTGGCATCTAAACCAGAATTGCAACACTGCAGATGGAAAAACAGCTGTCTCCTCTAACTGTGGCCATGAACACAGTTCATGGAATCATACAATCATACAGTTGTACAACCATACAATGGTAGGGGTTGGAAGGGACCTCCAAAGATCATCAAGTCCAATCTCCCTGCCCAAGCATCATTGCCTGGGGCAGGTCTCACAGAAATGCATCCAGATAGGTTTTGAAAGTCTCCAGTAAAGGAGACTCCACAATCTCTCTATGCAGCCTGCTCCAGGTCTCCACTACCCTTACACTAAAGGACTCTTTCCTCATGTTGGGGTATAACTTCCTAGGCTCTAGTTTGTGTCCATTGCCCCTTCTCCTATCACAGGACAACACTGAAAAGAGCCTGGCCCTTCTTCTTGACACCCACTCTTCAGATATTTACAAACATAATAAGATCCCCTCTCAGCCTTCTCTTTTCCAAACTAAACAGCCCCAGGTCTCCCAGGTTAGGCTGTGGATTCAAGAGCACATTGAGAATGAAGATTCAGTTAGGACATTGCAACAGCTCTGTCAGTGTTATTGAAGGTGAGCAAAACCCCTTATGTGCTGCTCACATCAGCTCCACTGGTCTGACAGATGTGATGGTTTAAAACTGTCTTTTTAAAGACTCTCACACTGATACAACAGAGTATATTGTGCAGCCACAATGCAATATCTTGCCTGTGTTATAAATATATGGCGAGCTGTTAACCACTCCATTGCCATTTTCCCCATTCTTTATAATAGACAATGCTAAGGATGAAGAAAAACATGAAGCAGCAAAACTCATGAACAGACAACACAGTTCAGCAGTCATTCTTGACACCTCAGTCACAAATATGTGTCTGTCCTGAGTTAACAGCTCGACCACAGCTTTATCTAAATGACCTTTCCAGTAAACAATAGTCATTTGACTGCACAATGGATGTCATCTTACTGTGAAGGAAATATATTGGGTTTCAAATAATAATGAGAGGAATTATCTAGAGGGTCCATGCTAAATTAGAATCACATACTGCTTCTCTGCAAGAAAAATTACACTTGCTGTCGTTATGCACCCAAACCTTTAGCATCACAGGGGAGCAAGCTCTCCAGAAGAACGGTGAAGCACCAGATCATTGCACCAGCAAGCAGGATGAAAGCTCCCCACATCCATAGAGCTCAAAGCCTTCAGCACCAGACAGTTACATCCATTCTCCTGAACTGCAGAGAACTCTCCTCCCCCACCCCCCCAAAAAAAAAAATCATGGGATACTTGGGACTTCACAGGGTTGTGCAAGAATACATTAGGCAAAATCTCCAAGTCATTAAAGAGCCAACAGCAGCAGAGCCATCAACAGGGTATGTAAGCAAACCAAATCATCCCAAAGTCGATGTAGCCATGAAGATGTCATGTTTTCCAAAGACCTGAATGAACAGCATGAGAGAGCTACTTCAGCTGGCAGGTATTTTCCACCCTTGATATCTAACACTGTACACTCAGAACCTACTTCAGAAGTAAAATGCTTGTGAACCTCAAGCACGAGCAGAGGTGATTAGTATGGGAGCTGGACCTATAATTTTCTCCATGCAGATTCTAATACAAAGGGACTTTGATCTTTAGGAGGATCTCTACCACAGTGCAAAATAATAATGATGATAACACAACAATAATAATAGGTACAGATAGCAATGCTGAACCTTGAATGTGTATCCATTATAAACACATAAATATTCAGTTGTCTACTGTAAGAGCACAGGTCACAGACTCTTTAGCTTTATTTTCCTCTTACACAAGCCAAAAGTAGGCAGGAAAATTATTGAAATATATTTATAAGCTGGTAAATCGTCTACCTTTAATTGGCATGGCAAGAATTTGGGGAGCTGAGCTCCTAACATGTATCTGAGAATTTATATGATAGTAGAATAAAACAGAAGAGTTGAGCTGTGGAAGAATCTCCCAAAACTGCCAAATCAGCAGATTTTGTTTCAAAACAGGGCATAAGACATCATGACACACATCAACATTCCCTGCAGTCTTTTGAAAAACTTATAACGTCCCTACATTCTATTCACCTAGGGGCCTCAATATATTATTCCATTGATTCAATGGTTTGTTTATTGGTATTTTTTTAATAAAGGAGAAATGTTCAGTTTATAACCTCTAGGCCACTCCCAAAGGCTTGAAGAACTTCTCCAATCAACAGCCACCCTTTGCTGTCAAATCCTTCATCAACACCTTCAGTCCCAGGGAAGCAATTAATTGCAAACTGCTAAACGTGTAAAAAGGTGTGGAGAAGCTTGGTCTTATCATCATTTTTGTCCAAGGTCCTATGGCCTCCACATCACTACAAACCAAGAACTTCATCCATCCGAATTCAGGCATGCCCCCACCACGTGATTTGAACAACCCTATGATGAAAGTATGAGTATAGGTTGGACTTGATGATCTCAGAGGTGTCTTCCAGCCCCAATAATTCTGTGATTCTGTGAATCCTAGCCTTGAGACCTCCTCATCTAGTGCCAAAATGAGCATTTTCAGAGACAGGACAAAAGGAAGCAGCCAAGAGACATTCAGATTGGATATTAGGAAAACTTTCTTTACAGAAAGGGTTACCAAGCATGAGAACAGGCTGCCCAGGGAGGTGGTGGAGTCACCATCCCTGGAGGTATTTAAAAGATGTGTGGATGTGGCTTAGTGGTAGTGGCTTAGTAGTAGTGGTGGGATTGCAAGCTCTAGGCAAGTAGTTGGACTTGATAATCTCAAAGGTCTCTTCCAACCTCAACAGTTCTATGATTCAACGATTTTGATTTCCTAATGGATATGCCTCTCATCAAGTCAGGGTGAGTTCTTTCTTAAAGATGACACAATCTTCCAGACCAAAAGGCTGAGATTGACACAAGGTATGTGGAATATATATTTATGGACTAAACACAACTATTACTTGTTGCTGGATCTAAGGCACCACAACTTGTCTTGGGACGTATGTAGCAACAGTCTAGCATTTTGCTGAAGTCTTTTTTGTCACAATGAGTTACCCATGACAGTGAAAGCATATCTGTGTTTTAGATGTATGCAGAAAAAGGCCATCCCTGCCTTGGGAAATCAACACTCCAAGAAGAAAGGGGGGGGGGGGGAGGGGAGGGAAAGTCCAGAGAATAAAACATTCAGGTCATCAACAGTGAGGTTTTCAACAGTCATCATAAGAAGGAAATAGGTAGATTGAAAGTGGAGAAGGTAGGGGTCTGGTGAAAGAAATTGGGGATGTTGAGTAATACCAGTGGTGCTGCATAGTAAGCAGCCAAATATCTGTTATTTTCTGATCAAAAGGAATCTGTTGAACACCAAACTCACTGAAAAGTGATGAGCCAGTACTTGAGAGAGAGGCTGAAAACAGGGAGGTGGGGCTGCTTGCAGAGTTTTGCTTGGCATAGTTTCATTTTTTGCAAAAATTAGGAGAAAAAAAACCAACAACAATATTCTCAAAATTTTCCCAGGCAGTTATTAATTGTTTTTTCTCCCTTGTATTACAACACAAACATAAACAACCCTCTTGGTTATGTTGGTCTGAAGTCTTGTCCAAGCTTCCTGTGTAGCGCTCATAAGGAGCTGTCCCACTCTGTGTGTCTTGAAAGTCTCTCCCCTCGGAAATGCATTTGGGCTGGTGCCTTGAAGTGACATTTGAAACCTGCCCATGCTGCTTTGCTTTTATTCCCCTTCTTGTTGTCAGGCTCGTCATGCTGAGTCAGATCTGCAGCTCGATCGTAACGATTAGCCTGAAATGTCAGCAGCTGCTCTTTTCCCCCCCATATGGGGCCAGATTTAGGATGAGGTTTCCCTAATGCATAAGCAATTACTATAATTGTGGTTTTTTGACAACCAAGGTATCACAGAGATGTTATTCTGTGTAAAAAAACCTGCACTTCCACAGCTGTAATGAAGGGGTGGGTCCTGCTCACCCATGTGCTTCTTTATGCTTCTCCCCAAAGAAAATCTCAGACAGAAGTGAATCCCTGTCAGCCTGGCTGTTAGGCACTGGATGTTGTTTGGCAGGGGGAACAGCTAACCCCTTTAGCAGTTAGTATCTTCCTAATTGTGAAAGCATTGTTTGCCTAATTCTAGAGATGATTGTTTGATAGACAAAAACCTGGCTTTAACTACTACTCTCTTAATTTCCTTGTGATTCTCAGATAGCTCTGTCTTCTCCCTCAGTGCTGCTTAAAGTTACCAGCTCTCTTTAAAAGTCAACTGCAAAAAAGTTGAGGCATCAGAGAAATTTAAAAAAATAAACAAAATCCAAATAAAATAGCAACAAACAAACAAACACAACCTCTAGCAGAAGTTGACAAAAGTAATGAAAATAGAAGACTCTATCTCTCATTTATAGATGTGCATCAAAACATCTTCATTATCTAGTCTACTATCTGTGGAGGCAGAAGGTAGTGGAACTGTGTCAGTGAGAGGGAAATCTAGCCCCAGAACCTCCATTCTATATTTTAATGCCAAACAAAGTTATCAGAAGATAAACGAAAGATAAACAAGCAGAAAATCCTGTAAGGGCAACATGATGTATTATTGCTGAAGACTGGAAGAAGAGTCATTGAAGCTAATAGAAGTAACCACCACCCTTCGTTTGAGATAACAGAGCCAAGGAAGCTCTTTGATGAGGTAATTCATGTTTCTGAGACAAGGCAAAAGTAGACTCTAAATGTGGGCAGATGGTTATTGCTTTGGGTAAGGGAGTATTTGTGTGTGTGCATGTACAAGAAAACAAGCTAGCTGAAACAGAGAGAGGAATCAGCTCTACACACAGCAGGTAAAAGGAAGCTAGCTTAGATACAAATGCCTAAAGGGGCACTGAACAAAAAAACCATGATGTTATAAGCAAAGATACTGTCTTTGGTGGTTTGACTGCATCTGCAGCAACACGAAGTTCCATGAATGTTCTTTGTAAATAGGTAGAACTGCATCCAACAAAGGTATGACTCCATCAATGGTTTAGCTTCCTAACCAGAGCAAGCACTGAATCACAGCCATCTGTGTCAAAGGAAGGAGTATTATAGGTAAGGAAAGAGACTACAAGGAAGATTACAGACAAACCTATGCTGTCCTAAGAAAGCCAAGAGTGTTGTCATTAATTAGGTCTTGTTGTAATCAATCAAAAGCCACACATTCAGAGATTATTGCAAATGCAAAATGCTTTAGCAGATGGCAGTGCTGACACTAGAGCCATTTTTCACTAACAGAAGCTCTCTCTAAGCTTAAACCAGCCCTCAGGAATGAGCCTCAGAAGATATTAGTGCTCTGCAAGACAGAAGGTTGAGGTTCAGGTTCAGTGAAACCAAAGTGGGAGGTGAGCTCTAGAACAGTGAGAACAAAGTCCTTCCACACTCAATATCATAGGTCCTTAAGCCTCAGCCTCAAAGCTGGCTTAGACAGCTAAGTCCTAATTAGGTGCCGAAGATCCCATCCCCTCCTTTCCTTGAAACAATCAATGAGGACAGATTTTATGGACCAAATAGTAGAGTGGCCTACCTATTTTGCCAGTTGCAACCCTGCCTGCACAAGCCTCTCTGCTGAAGTTGACATACAGATAAAAACGTGGGGAGAGACAAGCACTGGGATATTCTCTGCAGTATCCTGAGGTGTACACGTTCTACTCTTCCCATGGCATCAGACCTCACCTTCCTGATTAGTAGATAATCTGGATCTTCAGTGCTAAAACCATACTGCACTTCCACAGCTGTAACTGAAACCTAGGAGCTGGTCAGCTCCACCTCCATCCCTGGAAATGTCATGGGACAGCTCATTCTGATGTCATCTCTAAGCATGTGGATAAAAAGAAGGTTATCAGGAGTGGTTATCATGTATTCACCAAGGGAAAATCATGCTTGGCCAGTTGGACAGCCTTCTATCATAGCATGACTGGCCATGTAAATGAGGGGAGAGCAGTGGATGTTGTCTACCTCAACTTCAGCAAGACTTTTGACACTGTCTCCCATAACACCCTCATAGGTAAGCTTAAGAAAAGTGGGTTGGATGAGTGGACACTGAGGTGGATTGAGAACTGGCTGAGTGATGGAGCTCAGAGGGTTCTGATCAGTGGTGCAGGGTCTAGTTGGAGGCCTGTAGCTAGTGGTGCTCCCCAGGGGTCAGTACTGGGTCCAGTCTTGTTCAACATACTCATCAGTGACCTGGAAGAAGGGGCAGAGTGGACCCTCAGCCAGTTTGCTGATGATACAAAACTGGGAGGAGTGACTGACACTCCAGCAGGCTATGCTGCCATGCAGCCAGACCTGGACAGGCTGGAAAGCTGGGTGGAGGTGAACCTAATGAAGTTCAACAAGGGCAAGTGTAGGGTCCAGCACCTAGGGAAGAACAACCCCATGCACCAGTACAGGTTATGGATTGACCTGCTGGAAAGCAGCTCTGTGGAGAAGGCCCTGGGAGTCCTGGTAGGTAACAAGTTAACCATGAGCCAGCAATGTGCTATTATGGCCAAGAATGACAATTGTACCTTAGAATGCATTAAGAATAGTAGTGCCCAGCAACAGGACAAAGAGCAACAGGCACAAACTGGAACTCAGGAAGTTCCATCTGAACACAAGGAAAAACCTCGTTACTTTGAGGTGCCAGAGCACTGGAGCAGACTGCCCAGAGTCTGTGGAGTGTCCTTCTCTGAAGATATCAAAAACTCTTCTAGAAGTGATCCTGTGCAACATTCTCTGAGGCGGTGGACTAGATGATCTCCAGAGGTTCTGTCCAACCTGTACCATTCTGTGAAAAGCAAAACTGGTCTGAATGGAAGCTATTCTGATCCTTCATAAACTAGGCATAGAAGAAAAACTGTGAGATGCCAAACATCCAGTTGAAGCTGGATTTTTTTTTACATGTATTTGCTTTCCCTGTGTAGTTGCTCTCTGGGCATCCACTTGGATGATATCTATCTCCTTAGATTTGGTTGTCGAAGAATTTGATAACTAGATAACTAGATATCTAGTTAACTAGATAACTAGAAATTGACACCTAGGATAGGTTGCCTATGCCTCCTTTCTACTTAAAGAGATAGAAATGTGTCACCATACCCTAACAAAGGAATCTAAGTTAGATAGATCTGAAAAAAAAAATACAGCACATACTTCTCCACTGACCAAAGTGGGAGTCTGGACAACTAGTCAGTCTGAACACACTATTTTGGAACAGTAGCAGTCAGGTGACACTAGCACTAGTTCTCATGGACTAGGACACACTACATTGCCAAATATTTCTCAAAGACATCTGTGGTTACTCATGCAACCTTTCTTCAGCGTGTCAGAAATGCCACTGTCAAATGGAGCAAGCTTATGACAACAGAAGATCCAACAAGAGCCCGCAGAGAAGACAGCCACTGGGCAGGCTGCCTGAGTGCCTCATCTGATGAACCAACCTCTCATGGCTTCTTTCCATGAAGGATCACTACTTGTCATTCCGTATTCCTCCCTCATAAAAAGTTGTGTGTGGTGGGAAAATAAAAGAAGAGCACTTGTCTCAAAAAGGTGTGGCTCGTTCAGGAGGTTAGACTTCAGCACCGTGGTCATCTGAATGAGGAGTAACAAATTAGAGCATTTTGACCTGTCTGCCACTCTGTAAGGGGTAGTAGGAGGTTGCTTTATTGTTCCTCCAGCATAATGCACAAGGATGATTTGTAATGAGGCAGATTTTAGGGTAAATACCTCCTGCTGTAATACTTTGCCTTCAGATGCCTGAAGAGGCAATCTGCGGTGGGTAGGCTTGCTGTAAATCAGAGGCTGTGCCTTTGCATTTGGAAGTCACTGTTATGATGTTAAAGGGTGTGTGCTTTCATAGTTCACCTATGGCATTTGGAAAGAAGTCATTTCACCTCAGAGTGGAAGTTTCCCTGGGGCACAAAACTTCAACAGTGAAATTTTGTATGTGTGCTTTGACAAACGCATGCCCGGTAGGCATGTGCCAAATTATGCCTTTGAAGCCATGGAAGCCTGGCTGTGGGAACCTAGAACCTTAAAGAGTTTCTCAAGAGAGAGGAAGCAGAGCCAGCTGGACTCATTTTCTATAGACAGAAATTTAATTGCTAGCTAGTAGCTGCTACATGAGAAATCATTTCAGAGACATGAAACGTGCTGGTGTGAAGCCCTCGTTGGAGGAACTGGGGGGCAGCCTGACTGTGACCTGTCCAGATCCCTCTCCTTGCACATTCTCTTTAACTGCAGTATTTACTGTCACAGGGAAAATGTGATCATAAATACAAGAGCCAACATGTAGTTGTCATTACTCGGCCCCTAAGAGCAAACTGCAAATACTCTGCTTTTTGTGTGCAAACCAGCTGAGGAAACAACAATTCCTCTAAAGCTAATGCATAGCAATTCAGCAGACTTACAGACATGAAATTAAATCTGTGCAGTAAATTTGATGTACAGCCTCTTCTGCAAGAAATGCTTTATTTTCACAAGCCAGTGGTGGCTGGGCTTTGTCCTCCTCACTCCCTGAGATGCAACTTTGCAGCCCCTGAGGGGCAGGTTGCTCTTTGTGGTAACAGATACCTGTCTTCTGCTCCATGAGCTCTTTTTATGTTTCAGCCTTCTTTAGTGCTCTCAAGTAGGTCCTACATCATCCTTAACTCAAACAAATGCATGTGTTTTTTTGCCTGACCAACAAAAGAGATAGAAAACTGGACTAAAACACTGTCCTAAACCCAGAAAGTTTGTGCAGTGTGAAACAATAACTGACATGTTACTTTACTATTAAGATTGTGTTTCCCTACCAAAACCCTTACTTGTTCAAAAAAAAAAAAAAACACTTAAGATAATAATAAAAAGTCCCGCTGAGGGAAATTACCTAGTGAAAAGAGGCTCAGGCTGTACCTTTATCACTACTCTGAGGTCAGAGCTAATTGGAGGACAACAAAGGTTACAAACCCAGAGGCTGATTGCTGCCTTCTGCTTTTCTCCACTGACAGGTGAGCACACCTTTCCATTACTCTTGTGATTAAATTTAACTTGTACACAGACCTCAGATAAGATCAGTCCATCATTATGCTGGACTCTGTACCAACAAGGAGTGAGAGCATCTAAATTTAACTTGTACACACCTCAGATACTATCAGACCATAGTTATGCTGGACTCTGTACCAACAAGGAGTGAGAGCATCTCCACTATACAGTTTACAATCTGGATAGAGAAGAGAGAAGAGGGAGGTAAAGCTTCCTCCCTTTCTACATGGGGTACAAATGCTCTGATGCACAGAGATCTTTAGGTTTTTTACTGATTTGGATCTAACAGGTCAGACTCATGACCACATTAAAATGTCTTCAAGCACCAGCAGTTCTGCTGTCTCCTCTCACATCCTCTTAATGCACAGCAAGGGCAAAGTAACTAGACCTGTTTCACTACACGTTAAAGGTATGCCCAACACTGCTACCAAAATTCTATTCCTGCAGAGTGACCTGAGCTAAGAAACTGGTGAAGATTAAAAACAATCCAGGAAAAGAAGCAAACCAGAAAAAGCCTCCTGTATTTTAAATCAGATTAGCTGTCTTCTCAGAGATACAAACTCAGGGCAGTGGAGTGGGTTGCTCTGACTATTTGCTCATGTAACTACACTTTGGATCACACCAACCTGTGTTTGCCCTGGGTAAGAGTGCACACGAGGACAGTCACTGCTGTTCAACTGAGACACAATAGCTTGTTAAATTGTCGTAAACTGATCATAAGTCTGAGTCCCAAATGCCTTACCCGAGGTCACTCGGCAGTTTAAGACACACCCAGCAACTAAACAACATCTCCAGAGTCCAGCCTAGTGTCAAATACAATGGCACTTTTCCTCTCTAATCGTGACCAATTGTCACTGTCTTCTGGTGGGTGCAACCAAGAGGAAATGGACATAGGAACAAACTGGGACTGTCCAGTGAGCCCTTCCAGTTTCAGCTGAGGCATGGTGGCAAGGCTTCATCCGGAAAATGTAATGCTTCCACCAGGCCCTGTCCCTCCAAAGACAACAAACGATTAGTTGCTACTGAGTTATTCAGAGAAAAGTCCTTGTCGTATGGGCAGGTGTTGCTGCCAAACAACACCTTTCAGGGGGAAATAAAAAGCATTTTTGACCCTAAAGAAGCTTGTTCACTTCAATGTCTTCCTTCCCCAGAGTGGCAGAGTGCTATGGCTGGTGCTACACAGTGCAGAGTTTATTAGCATCACGTTGATCTGAAAAGCAACCAACATGGGAGATGTAAAAATGAAATAGTGGGGCAGAGGGATCTTGTGCTGGAGGAATGCTGCTTTCCACAAGCCATGTAAACCCTAATTAATAGACAAAGGGCTCTATTCTTCACTCATGTTGAACTCCCCCTCTCTTGCTTCCCTTCCCTTCACTGTACTCCTTTTCCCCTCTGGTTTGCAGCAGCATATGGAAGGTCTGACAACAGCCTACACAAATCAATGGCAACACTCCCACTGACTTCAGTGGGCTTTGTAACAGGCAAGGAGAGAAGAGAATTACTTCTCCTTTCCAGATGACAAGCTCCCCCCATCCAATAAAACAATCCATACAGTAGTCATAAGTGCTTTATATTTGCAGTGCATGGGCATAATTACTGGAAGCCTTTAAACCACTAGCAGCAGTTGGTCTCTCTAATGCTTGGGAAATTATTTTAAATAGACTTCATATCTACAAAGCCCCTCAGCACCATAAATGTAGGGTCAGTCTTGCTGTTGCCCTTCAGCCAGTTATCCCAGGCATGATCTTGATTAATGACTCCCCTGGCTCTTCTTTGAATTCAAGCAGACTCTCATTCTGCATCTCTGTAACATCTCCCTCTGTCTTCCCTACTCTAAACCTGAGCACCAAAAGATTCCTCCACCACTTCCTCTCCATTCATTGATGTAAAGACTTTCCTGCGAAGAGTAAAAATTCCAGGTGTATTTAAATAGATCTTTTTTCATTGCTGTCTGCAGATTTGTCTGCTTAACAAAGGGCTATGATATTGAAAAAATTGGCTGCTAAGTGTACAAGCACACTCAGGACATCTAAAACATTTTTGTGCTGAAAAAATGCATACTTTTTTGACAACATTTGGACAAAAAAATGATCCAATTGTGTTGAAGTTTGGGTCATATGCAAATGCTGTTACTCAAAATGGTGTATGGAAACTATCTTGCTAATCCTTCCACTAAAAATGATTTGTGGCTGCTCTTCAGAATGTCTGCCTGATTAAATATCCTTGGGAAAAAAATACATGCATGGGATTGTAATAAAGTAAAATAAAAAGGTTTATTTTAATCAGTAATTAAGTAGCAATTAAGCATAATTATTACAATTTGTATCTAATTTATAATATCAGTAGAAGGAACAGATGTAATTTATCCTCCAAAAGTCAACAGTGTTTGGCTTAAGCAAAGCCTCCTCACACTTTTCCTTCACATCTGCAACAGAGAAGGACACCATGGATGCTCTGGCAGCAGGGTTGGACTCGAAGATCTCCAGAGGTCCCTTCCAACCCCTAACATCCTGTGATCCTGTGATGGTGAGCCAATGTGTCTTCACCAAAGGGTGGGGACACTCAGCTGTGGGGTAGGAACTGCTCAGTCCTCTGGAAGCATGGAAAAATATCTGTACAGACAACACAAGGTTTTCCTGCTCTCTTCAGCAGAGGAATCTTCCCTTTAAGCCAAGTGATAAAAATCTTCAGGTTTTTAACCTCAAGTAGGAGCTCTCACTTTTGTGTAGCTGGCAGAGTAAGTCTGTTCAATGCTGCAAGTGACCTTTCCAAAATGTACCTGCAGGGGGGTTTTCTATAAAATGTGATTAAAATTGGTCAAGTTATTTTCTTGTGGTGGTTGGAGAGAGTTCATTAATAGGCCAGGAAAAATTACTTAGGTTACTAAGTTACTAAGTAACTCAAAGAGAAAAAAAATGTTTTCATTACAAACTTTAAGTTGATTTTCTTTAACTCCACAGTTTTTTAAAACTTAGGTAACATGGGCAGGACCTTGGACTGTCTGGAAGCAACCAATCTGACTACTTTGTCACAGATGCTTTCAGCCTGGAGAAAGGAACACTCCAGGGAGACATTAAGGCAGCCTTCCAATATCTGAAGGGGGCTACAAGAAAGCCAGGAAGGGAGTTTTAACAAGACCTTGCAGTGATAGAATGAGAGGGAATGAATTAAAGCCTGAGGAAGGGAGGTTTAGACTGGAGCTTAGGAAGAAATTCTTCACAGTGACGGTGGTGAGACACTGCAGCAGGTTGCCCAGGGTGGTTGTGGATGTCCCCTCCCTAGATGTGTTCAAGGCCATGCTGGATAGGCCTTGAGCAAGCTGGTCTAGTGGAGGGGTTGAAACTAGATGATCTTCAAGGTCTCTTCCAACCTAAACCATTCTATGAATCTATGAAATAAAACTATTATGACAGGTTCTTTGCTGTTTGACTTTGCCTAAGGTCTGTCTGAGCTATACATGACTTGACTGTAAAAAATCAGTCTTTATATAGAACTGATTATCACAGAGCCATGGTCATCAAGTCGGGTGATGAGTGACTAAAGAAGCTTTAGAGAGTTCTCTAGAGTCACTCAGCATAAAACAGATACACTTACAGACCAGAAGCTTCACCATTTGTATAACAATAGAAAAGTCATATAATAGGCCTCCTGCAAAAGGTGACCTTATGAATCTGGTTCAAGGAAAAATTAAAACCATACATTTGATGGATCCAGAATGTCCTTCAACCTCACAAGGCTGAATGCACATGCCCTGCCCTTACCCTGATGCCATACCAGCCTGAGTTGATCCCCCAAGCATTCTGTTGGGGTAAGAAGATACCCAAAGGGCAAACATGCCCAGAAACAGCTGCAAGAAACTACTGTACTAATGGTAGATCTGACCAGTCTCAATCTAGAGTTGCTTGGGACTTGAAAAGGCAAAAGAACGAGCTAAGATATTAAAATCTACTTTGTTCAAGCCAGCATCACTTTGAAGAATCAAACAGGTCTATAGTTTTCTCTGTGACAGTTTGTGGGATCTGGAAAGACTTTCATAGATTCTTCATCCTTTGCAGGAAGGCAGTGAGTCTGTTTAAAAGATCGTTATATGGCAAAAACTTCACAGTTTTAAAGTGAAGTTGATAGCTTCCTGATGGAATGTGCCATTAAAACCCAGCCATTTGAAAGTGGTAATAAGGAGACAGATGCATATTCAAATGTTTATCTCTTTAATTTTCCAACACCTAATCTCCTAAATGAGCATAATCAGAAAAGAGGCATTCTAATTCTCTTGTGGGGAAGAGAAGGCGTCAGAGATCAAGTGATAACTAGCCTGTGTCTCAAACCATTCTCATGGGACTTTGGCTATGTTTGAAGCCAAATTGGAGGGAAGAGACTTTTCTAGCCACTGTGTCTGTCAACAGCAGACACGCTCCTGCTCTCAGGGCACTAATCCAAACTATGGGCAACATCCACTTCAAAAAGAAAAAAAATAATTATAAAAAAAGGCTTGCTTATTTTGCTTCAAAAGGTCATAAAGATTTTTTTCCCACAACCTTGAAGCTAAAAGAATAATAACATTGTGAAGTTAGTCACTCAGAAGGTAGAGAAAGCCAGACATGAGGTTACATATGCAACCCAAATTCAGTTCCTTATATGAGCTCATGATTAGGCATGCTTTAATCACTTGGCCACATACACTTTCCACAGGACAAGGACAGTGTGAGCTTGACTTATTAGAGGAGCAAAGAGACAGTCCAGATGAAAGGCAGAATTACCAGGTCTGCCTGGCAAGAAGTGGGTCAAGTGACCCAGCTCAGTCCTGGTCAGTGGAGGTGGGAGGCTGTGAAATGCTCTGCTATGATGTCAACAGGTTCCTTCTCTCTGCTATGCCAGTAACCTCCTGCACAGACATGTGAAGAGAAAGGGAGGTGGTAAGCTAGGAGTGCAGCAGCACTGCATGCTACATCAAGGGAATCGCTGACAAAAAGGGGCAGACTGCAGCCAAGGTTGCTCCCTAGCCTATGACCTGCTTTGTTTTCCATGGCAATCTGGTTCACATTACAAGTACAGTACTGACAAAGTTGGGGTGGATGTTTTTATTATTTTTTCAGTTGTTCTGGCAGTTCTGTGGCTTTTGTCACCTCGTCTCTACATATTTCTTTATTCAGCCTTTTGCCTTTGAAACTTTATACCTAGGTCTAGCTATCTTTGCTTTTCTAGCTCTCCAAACAAAGTAGTCACTACCTGGTAAGCAAGAGTGAAGAGCTTACTTAAACAAAAGACCCCCAAATAGTCATTACGATTGTAATCATCTGGCTGCCTGAAAATACACTAGCACCCTCTGAACCGCAGTGGGTATTACAGAGATTTGGTTTGACTTTTACAATCACTTCAATGTGCAGGCGTTGGCTTCCTTGAGCCCAAGTCAAGTCACTGCATTAAGGATGGTGGGGGCTGGGAAGCCCAGACTGAGGCTCTCATCTCCCAGATAATAGCAGGAGGCTGGGTTGGAGCAGCTTTAATCTCGCCTCTCGAATCATAATTTATCCCTTTTCCATTGCCAGTGAGGCACCTGGCAAGGGAAGCCTAGACTCCCCTAAGGGAGCTCCACTGCAAAGCTCTTCTTTCCCTGGGGATAGGCGGGGAGCAGGAGGGGGCTCTTGCCTAGGCTGGGGCCGTCCTTATTTCTGCTGGGGTCACAGTGGGACTTCCAGCGGCCACGACAGCACTCGGGTGGGGTGGGCGGGGGTAAACAGACGGGCTGTAGAGACTCGACGACCCTTCAAGTTCTGCGGGCCTGCGCCGGGGCAGCAGGGCCTGGGCCAGCCGCGGGAGGCCTGGCGCGACGACCGAGGTCTGCGGGCGGGTCAGCCGGCCTGGGACGGGCACCGCACGGCCCCACTGGAGCCGGGCAGGGACCGGTCGCAGGAGGCCCGGGGCGGCTCTGGCCGCGCTGAGACGCGACCGTGCATGCCGGCCGCCGCCGCGGACCGGGAAGGCGGCAGTTTTCCCGGCGTGGCGGGTTTCCGCCGCCCGCCCGGCGCCAGGCCCGCGGGGCCCGGGAAGTCCCCTACAAGGTGCGCCGCTCCCAGAGGCTCCGCACCCGCTCCCGCCCCCCTCCCCAGCAGCCTGGCGGCTGGGTGAGCGGCCCCGAGTCCGCCCCGCCACATGGGGCCCGCCTCCGGCCCCCGCGGCCTCGCCGGGGGACTGGACCACCTCTGGAGCACTGCCGCTGGGGAGGTGAGGCCACGGGTCTCACGGGGGACGCCTGGCTGAGCTCGCTTCTCTTTCCCTAGAGTGCTGCCCTGGTCCTCGGGGCGGGCCTTCGCCCGGGTGCAGAGCAAGGGATCCAGCCCCCTGCCCGCCACCGAGGGGCTCCTAGCCGTCCCGCCGAGTACAAGTCGCGGTGCCCCACGCTGCCCGCGGAGCGTGGCCGGTTCCCCGGCGGGTGGAAGAGCTGGACCCTCAGATCCCCACGTTTAGCCTAATCTAATAGCATCAGTGATTAGAGTTTATTATTATTTGCACGCTGATCTTTTCGGCTGCAGGGAGATTTAAAAATCAATAGTAAAGTCTCATGCCTGAGTGCTTGGGCACTTATGGAAAAGCTGTTAGCCAAGGCCAATAAATCAATCCTCCTTTTTTTTTCTTTTCTCTGTCCTGTTTGTTTCTTCTCTATGTCCAGAATTTTCTTCCTTGCGGAAGGGAACCACATCTAACGAGATGCCGCTTTGAAATACAACATCATGCTTGGAGACAGCGTGCTAATTAGAGATTAATAAGAGGTAAAACTCGGTTGAAATGGCGTAGTGAAAAAAAACCCAACCGATCAAATTTAGTATGTAATCAAATGTATTACAAGTGCTTAAAGTCCCGTGTTTAAGAGGACGCTGGTAATCTTCTAAACCCCATGATTCACTGGCACCAGTTTTTACTCGGGGAAGTGAAGTCGGAATTCATTTAAAGTTATTTTGTGGTAGCTGGACTCTCAGACCTCGGAGAGTTTTTACAGCCCCAGTCAAGTCAAGGTATGTCCAATATTTGCAGTCTAACACAGCAGCAGCCCGCAGGCGTAACGAGCAGATGAAATGGAAGTGTTTAACAGGCTTCACACGTTTCATTTATTTGGATTTGAACTGAGGAGCTTGAGCTGAGCCTTGAATCACTAGCGAAGGAAGAGCATAATTACTTGTCATTATATTCATTCCGATTTATAAATAATATTTCTGGCTTTATTTTATTCAACGTTTAATTTAAAAATAATTATTAAAAATTAGCCTTCAGGCTGCGTGCTGGATTTTAGCCAGATGCGTTATTCTCCTTGCGACTCTGGAACCATCTAAAATTAAGGGGGGGGAGGGGACGGTTAAAAAATTAAGGTTTCCCGGTCAGTTAGTTATGATGGAAGGACAGTGCTCTGTCTTAAGCGTTTCAAATTTTAATTGTTGTGATACTCGGAGGTGTTTCACCAGAATCAACACGTGAGAAATCAGCCTCACTGGGAGGTGATGGTGCGTGGCTGTGACATCTCCGCAGCCAGAGGAACGCTAGGCACCGCGTTGCTGGGAGCCGTAGGTGGCTGCGTATCGCCACAGACACAAACATTTCTAATATGTTTATATTTTCAGTGGCTGCAACAGCATCAAAATAAGTGTTCCCTGATTCACAGCACTTCCCAGATACTGCAAACACTGATGAACCAAAATCCTGATGTAGCAAATGAATAGTTCCCTCACGGATATACATATACACACCCCTTAAAAAAAAAAAAAAAAAAAAAAAAAAAAAGAGAGAGAGAAAGAAGAGGAAAGGGGAACTCGAATTATTCTCATTTGTTTATCTCTAGAATTTTCCCCCCCTTTCTGCAAATTCATTTGAATAGCTTTCAAGCTGCAAAATGGAAATGTGGCTCCTGCCCTCTATTTCAGCAGCAGCGTCCTGGCAACAGAGCAATTTTCTATCATCAAGGATAAATGGCATCGAACAGAACATTCTGATAAAAAAGAAAAAAAAAAAAGGAAAGAAAAAAAAAGCTTTAGCCCAAGAAGCCCATGATTGCTGCCCTTCCTGTCTGTCATCCCTTTACAAAATCCTCTCCTCCAAACCTGAGCTGCATGCTGTCAGAGCTAATAATGTCTTCTAAAGAAAAGGGGAAGAAATAGCATTCATGCACAATGTTCCCATTTATTACATAGAGCGCTTATTATTTAAAAAAAAAAATTGCAAATATCTTTGTTTGGTTCACTGCAAATTAAAAAACCAAGATGTAGGAAGTTACACGATGCAACAATTATTCGTGTCACAGCAGAGCATCAACCCTCGTATCTTGCTTTGCTATTGGTTCGTGTGTGTGTGTGTGCATGCGTTGTGTGTGTGTAACGCGGGGAATATCCCTTGTAGTGAAAATAAAAACCACTACAGGTAAGTCTGTGTTTTGTTGGTTTAGAGTGAGGGGTGGGGGGGACAGAAAAGTCATTCTTGGTGTGGAAGAAGCTGTGCATGTTCTGCCTTCGCGGTTCATCACGGGGGAAAGCCCAGGACCCCTAAGAAGCCTGTCACAGAGCGGGTTGCAATGTGGATGGGGGTGCTTCTCTAGGGTTTTCTCGGCTCTCGCTCCTTGTCCCAGCAACATCCCCGCAAACAGCAGTCCCAATGCCAGTGCGTTCACGCCGGGTGCCCCTCTGGCTGTCCATGGTGAAGCTACAGGAACAACCCGTCCAGGAGGGTCTTCAGGACGGGGAGAGGCAAGGGACGGCAGAACCCGCCAGTACTGCGGGTACCATTTGGCATCTCCTCCGCTTACCCGACGGGCTGAGAGCGGAGGGATGGAGCCAAGGCCGCCTAGGAGAGGCCGTCGGAGAAACCCTCGGCCCGAAGCAGAGGGGACTCCCGGTCCCGAGGTACCTGGACGGCAATAGAGGCCGGGGTTCCCCTCTCGGGGAAGAGCATCCAACCGGCCCCCTGAGCATCGCCTTCAGCGGGTGACTGGGAGCTCCCCACAGAGTTCCGGTGGGGCTGCCCGTGCCCTCGACCTGCACACAGGGACAGGAGATCCGCAGCTCTGCTCTCCTCCGTATGCTCCCTGAGCACGGCCAAGGACCCCTTCTGAAACAACCCTAAAAAAATCTCCAAATCACCCATTTCAAAAGCCGAGGTCTGGTCTCAAGCCGAGGACCCGATTGTCCTCATTCTGACACAGAACTGTGGTACCTCTGGCTTTGGGCGGTGGAGGGGGCAGCACCACCGGTTTAGTGAGAAACTTTGAAGTTCAGTGTCCTGAAAACTTGGACAAAACTCATTTTACCCACTGGCCACAGGCCACTTGACGGAAAAAAAAATAATCCGAGGACCCCGAGCATGAAGTTTTACACACACATCTATAAAATGGGGTGAACCGTTTAAACTTATGTTAAAGGCGGCGGAGTCCATGAAAGGCTTTTTGCCCTGTTCCAGCTGAAGGCTGCGGACAGGACCATTTGATTTATTTTCATTTTTCAAAGGAATGGAGAAAGTCGTCCGATTAGCAGTGGTATTATTATAATCTCCATTCTTAAACCTTGAAAGACCCTTGTAAACAATCGGTTCCTTCTCCCAACCCAGTTTCCACCGCCACTTAGTAATGACTGGAAGATTAATGAGGCTTTTTTAACAACACCTGTCTTTTTAAGCTGTCGACACAACCAATTAATACTTTTAATTACCACTACATGGAAACTAACCAGAACCTTTCTGATCTGATGTGACCGCTGAATTTTAGCCCCTCTGAAATGAAGTAGCCACAACGCGGAACAGGGTGGGGGTCGGTGATTTTGCCTCAGGCTGCACAGGGGGGGATTGTTTGGGGAAAAAAATTTGCTTTCGATTTATTTCTCTTGGCTTTTCCCCTCGCCTTTGCCATCTCTTTCGTAAAGAATAAAATAAAAGCACCTGCTGACAGGACCCTGGAGCGCAAATATCCCCCCGCCCCCGTCTTCCCAAAATATAGCCGGGAACGGTGGTAAGGCTGGAAGGAGCAAGCAGCCGCTTAGACAAAAGTTGCCATACAGAGAATCAGTGTGTGTGTGAAGGGGGACCCGGTCCGACTCGCACTGAATTCAGGACAGTTTTTATCAGTTATTTCAAGGAAAGAGCGAATGTCCCACCGGCATAGCCAGGAACGGTCGGGAGCAGGCGGGACGGCGACTTGCGAGCCGGGAGGGAGCTCCGTGCCCACTTTGGGGCTGTTCCTCTCCTGCACCCGATTTCGTCGGGTGACCCTGATTATCATTCGAATAATCTAACAGCCGAGTGGGAGAAGACGGGACAAAAATTTGAACAGAAACTGTGTTTTCGGGTCAAAAGGCACCGGTGCCATCAAAACTTCAGAGCCGCCTAGGCATGGTGCTAGCAGGGTACCATTCCTCTTTTCACCAAAGATCCCCTTTTAGCTATGTGGCTGGGGGGTTGCCTGTCCTCTTCCAGCGTTCCAGTTTTAGGGAATGGGGCTGCCAACGGACCCCCCCAATATTCTACTGGGAGGGTGATGTGATCAAACCGTGGCCTCACACACACATTTTCCAGGATAGTATGAAGTGGGCAAAAAGCGTGCAGAAATGAGTGGTAACACCCGGCTTGGAACGCTTCACCCTGGCCCGTCCTCTGTGGGCTTTTCCCACCAAGAAAGGGGTTTTCCCTCTCTCCCCAACACCCCTACCCCAGCTCTGGTGTATGAGTTACTGAGAGTTCCTCCGTTCGAAAATCAGGAGCTGGGAAGCAAAAAGTGGTGGTCTGTGGGTTAAACAGACACCTCTGTGGCTGGTGAAACACCCTGTGCTGGTCCTTGCCTGCTTCTCTTTGTGTTTTATCTCCTACTGCTCAGGCCTCGCAGAGTTGTGCCGTAAAGGCGATGTCTCACATTAAAACAATATGAATTCTCTGACAGATCCTGAATATGAATGAGGTATGTGGTCGTATGAACTGCTTTGAAGCTGTACTTCTCCGAATATGGCTTTAATTAAATGTCTTCCGGCTCTAAAAGATTACATGTTGTGCAAAATATATCCTAGCATGAAATTTACTTCCACGATACGAAATTGGGTTACTTATAAATGTCTTCATTTAAAAAAGAAAATCTCTTGTCCTCGTTCTGGTTTCTGTTTTGTGGAACTGGGCGCTCCAGCGAGGAGAGAGGGTTGGGATAATGTATTTATAGAGGCACGTGTAACAAAACCTGCCAGAAGCGGAGTGGGTGAGGGCTGCTTGCTCAAATGCAGACAATTCACAAAACAGGCAAGTTAATCCAGATCTGATTTGTTTCAGATCCAGCCGTCAGAACCCCGGGATACCTCTCGCGTATCACGCTGCAGATACCTAATGTGCTCTTAACCGCCTTCCCCCACCCCATCCATTCCTCTGGTTATTATTTCCTGCGAAAGATGCTCGGGGTGGGGAGAAGGGTCATCGCAAACAGGTGGAGAAAGATGACGATCTCCCCTCGCCGGGGGGAGGGGGGTCTGTGTGTTGGAGGTGGTGAGACTAGGACCAGTTCATCGGGCGAAGCAGTTTCACTCTGCCAGTGAAATCCCGCCTGGTGTCAAGAGCTTTCCCGCTCTGGACGGTGGATGCAGGCGGAATTCACGTTGCTGGAGGCGATGCTCTGTTTGTCTGTTTCTTTTTAAGCTCTCAGATACGAGACCTCTCCTAGCTGAGTTTCTATAGAGAGATCAGATAATGGATCCCTCCGGATTACCTTTGTAAATTAACTTTTAGATTTATTTTTATAGTCCGTTGAGACCCTGACAAAAGAGACTGTAGCTAGATACAGATACAAGATAAACATATAAAGCAATCTCATTACAAGGGAATGAGTGAGGAACTCTCCTCGCAAACTACTCTAGATAACGAGGCTGCCTGAAGAAACAAGTAAAGCCGATATATTTACTTCTTTTCCTATTAAATAAACCTCAATAACTGCATTGACTTTGCCCACTGTTTACTACCTTTCCATTCAGCGTCTGGGTAAAAGCATCCCTAAAGGTAAATAATTGCACTGATCTCAGCAAGGGAAATGTGTAGGCATTTCAAGAATACTAAAAATAAACGAAACAGACTCGAAGAGAGAGGACATCTCTCTCCTTTTTCAGCAATTACAGTCTCTGCTCTCGCTCGCTGGAGTCCGAGGATTCCCGACCGCAGACGGGGTTATACGTTCCCCGGGGTGGCACTGGGACAGGACGCGAGTGGCCGTGGTGAGCCGGGGGCAGAAACCGGCCGCAGGAGAAATTGCAGCTTCTTTGCTGCCTTCAAAGAGCCTCGAGTTACCACTCGCCTCTGAGCGCTTCCAAAACGGGCACTTAGGAACAGTGGGTTTGGGGGGTTGTTTTGTTGTTGGGTTTTGTTTCATCTGATGGTGTCTTCTTTTGCCAGAAGAAGGGGTCTTTAAATTGTTGTTTCGGGGGGTTGTTTGGTTTGTGTTTTTCTTTGTTCGTGGGGGTTTTGTTGGGTTTTATTTTCTTTCTTTCATTTGAAAAGAAAACAAAACAACAAAATTTCCCGCTTAAAATCCACATCTCTATTCCAGCAGCACCCGAGCGGGCGGGGGATTCCTGCCAACAGGAATAGTGTGATTCTTCCTTACACACAAGCTGAGCTCTGCAAACCCGCGGTTACATTCGGGGATGCTCCTCCCGACACCAGAGGGGACGGTCCCCCCCGCACCTCTCCCACGTCAAGCTCCCTGCGGAGGGGCGAGGAGGGGGCAAACCCACCCGCTGTCCGGGGGGATCCCACATACAGGGGAGAACTCTGTCCCTGGGGTTTGGGTTCGGGAGGTGTGGGTCAACACCTGGCTAGGTGTGGGGAGAAGCCACCTCCGCAGGGGTTCCGTTCCTCAGTCAGGCATCCACTCGCCTGAAGCCTAACTCCATTTTAAGGCAGATATCCACCCCCTATCCCCACCATACACACACACCGCACCAGGGGAAACACCCGACGACAACAACACTACAAAACGTTAACCAAACAAAAAATCCCCAATCGCCGACCCTCTGCAGAGCCACACATTGAACGAATCTGGCTGTAAGGTTTTAATTACAGCGAGGGCTTCGCTACAAATCTGTACAAGAGACAGTGGCTGGTTCCCTCTGGATCTTTCTCCTTCTGACTCCTATTATTTTGACCCAGGCTACAATATAAAGAGCGGCGTGTGTGATCCATCTGCGGGGCTGGGCTGGGGTTTTTACCTCCCCTCAGCCCCCCTGCCACTTCCTTCACACTCGGCTATGGCAAGCCATTGACGCCTGCCTGTCTGTTCTACTGTCAGTGGCTTGAAATCCAGAGGAGCCTCCGCTTTTGCTCTTGCTCTCGCACTGGCAGCGCTCAAATTCCCCACTCTCTCCTTAAAATGGCTCGCTTCCAGCTTGAGGAGGTGACCTCCTTTTGCGGGAGTCTTTGCTCACCACTCAGCTGCTATTAAAACGATGGCAATATGACATGCTGGCAGAAAGAGAGGAGGCCATGTGTTTTCGGGGGGGAAACAGGATGGAGAGACCGGGAAAGAAAAAAAAAAAAAGAAAAAAAAAAGAAATGCCATCGACAAATGATAGGAAAGATATTTTGTTGTAGCTTCTGTGGGAGCTGTGAATAACGCGGCGAGAGCCGTGCCATGCCATGCAGAGCCGGGCATCCGTGTTTGGTGTCAGTCGCCGGGTAAAAGTCCCGTGTCTCTGCGGTAGGAGCCTCCCCGCAAAAATGCATCTGGAGCAGATCGCTGCCAGCTGGAATATCGTCCAGCTTTCTACTTCTCTCCAGATTTCCCCCACACCAGCCTGCAGGAGATCCACACTCTTTCCCGAGCGCTTTTCTATTGCTTTGTGGGTTCCATTCTGTTGCTAAAAGCCCAGGGAATCCAACAGGAATCTTTTTTTGCCTTTCCTACTCAGCATTTCTCTGCCCCTTTTAAAAATCCTGTACCAAGACCCACTTCATGCGAGGAAACACACATACTAACATCATTCCTGAAACAAGCTTCTCTCGGACCTTCCCTTATGCCTGCGGTGGGACAGAAAACATTCTCCAGGAATCTGATGTGAATTGGGAAGGGGGCATATCTACTCCCAGCGAGTAGCTCTCAGCCCCTGCGCACTCCTTCAACACCCACAAGGAGAGCGTCTTGGAAGAGCCTCGCCTGAGTAACGCCATCAGCTACCACACACTCCCTCCCTCCCAACCCGACAAACAAGCCAAACAACCCAAAAGAGGGACTCCGCTCACAGAGCCCACCCCTGACAACACCGGAGCAGGACTTCCCGAGGAGGAGGGGATGAGGAACGGAACGGGAATTCTTGTTTCCCTCTGGTTGTTATTGTTGAACGCATGAATGAATGAATGAATGGAACAGAAGGTGCTCGGAGGCATATAGGAAACCTCTGGCCGCTTATATTAACTTCCTATTATACCCTAAAAATAGAACGCCGTTTCCTGTTGTTAGTCAGCTCCTTCTAACTGTTGTGTCTGTTGTGTGACATCTTTCTACTCACGAATGTGACTTTAAACCGCGCACACATACACAACGCTTTGGTCTTTTGAAAGTATTACCCATCAGATATCATTAAGGAAACGCTGTTTAAGGTGACACGGAGGACCAGGAGCACGAAGTCACCCAGTCCCGGGTCACGGGGAACCCGGTGCCATGCTCTCTGCCCGTCACCGGGACGTGGGGGATGGGGTGGGGTGTGCAGCCTAGGGAGGAGAGGGACTGGCCCGAATCCTTCTCGAGGCGGGGAGAGTCCTCTTTGCCTTCCAGGAGAGCGGACCGCATCCCCAGGGAAGGTGAACCCGGGAGGGGAGGGGAGGAAGAAGTCTGGCCGGGGATGCGCAGGGCAAGGCGCAGCGAGCATCCCTATCGCGCCTGGCAAGGGCTGCAGCCTCCCGCTCCTAGAGTTTGGGTTGGGCTGCGGAAGGAGTGGAGAAGCCATGCAGGGGGCCATGAGCTCCTGCTGCCCTTTTCCGGAGAGCAAGGGTATAGGGGGTGAGCTCCCGCCCAGAGCAGTTCCCAGCCTCCTCCTTAACTCGCACCACGCCGAAGCCAACCCGGCTACCGGCCTGGCCCCGCACAGCTCCCACAGAGCTCGATCGAGGTCAGGCAGCTCCCGACTTGGGCTACCGCCCCCACAGCTCCGCGACCCATGCGTGACTCTTGCCTGCTTGCTCTCGGAGGCGTCACTGCGAGGGGACGAGGAGGTGCGGAATATTCCCCTCCTTTCCATCAGTCACCCATCCTGGGATGAGCACCCCATGCTCCCATGCGACCAGAGCTACTGGTTCGGGTCTCATTTCTTTAATAGGAGCCCAGTAACGAAGCTCGGTTCCATAAAACCAGGGAGAACCGATGCCTGGTAGTGGTAGGCAGGGACCTGCCGGTCGCCCCAGCGTCCCCAATACTCCCAGCTTCCGACGGCCCCGAGACCTGCCTGTCTCTTGAAGAAGTAATATCCCTGCAGCTTCCACCTGTACCAGGGCACGGCTCGGGCCCCTATTGCCCACCTCCTCAACCCCCGTCCCCCTTTGCCCTCTGTGCGGATGATGGGCGCTGGGGCGGGACGGGAAGGGTGACGGGACAACGGGATGCGGGACAGCTCCTTCGGACAGGCAGTGGAACTGTGCTATGCCGTGCCATGCCGTGCCAAGCCAAACTGCTCAGCCCTGCCCTGCCACCCACCGTGCCTTGGATATGCCACGCTCCGCTTCCCCGCAGGCGCGGATCCTTCGTGCCAGAGGCCACGGGGAAAAGGAGGGGTGGAGGGATAAAAAAAAAAAAAAAAAAGAAAAGAAAACAATAAATATTGACAAGCAGAGTGACTCCTTGCAGCCGAGTCATTAACATCGACCAATCACGGGCAGCTCTACACTGGGAGATTTGCCTAATTAAATTGGGGAAAATTATTGGTGTGAGGTTGGGTGGACTCAACTGTCCTGACGACAGATGAAAGATGTCTGAGCACTGCAGGGAGAAAGCATCGCCAGGTGCCCGACGCATCCCTCTCCATCCCTACCCTCGATGCCCACTGGACAGTCCCCGCCGCTCTCCCAGTCCTCTGCCGGAGCCCAATCGCATCTCGTCCCTCGGA